>NC_138295.1:92880000-92892500 GCF_965601325.2 Salmo salar
TGTAGTAGTATAACCAGTATAATGTTTATGGTTATTACAGTTACAGTGTAGTAGTATAACCAGTATAATGTTTATGGTTATTACAGTGTAGTAGTATAACCAGTATAATGTTTATGGTTATTACAGTTAGAGTGTAGTAGTATAACCAGTATAATGTTTATGGTTATTACAGTTAGAGTGTAGTAGTATAACCAGTATAATGTTTATGGTTATTACAGTTACAGTGTAGTAGTATAACCAGTATAATGTTTATGGTTATTACAGTGTAGTAGTATAACCAGTATCAGTGTAGTAGTATAACCAGTATGTTTATGGTTATTACAGTGTAGTAGTATAACCAGTATAATGTTTATGGTTATTACAGTGTAGTAGTATAACCAGTATAATGTTTATGGTTATTACAGTGTAGTAGTATAACCAGTATAATGTTTATGGTTATTACAGTGTAGTAGTATAACCAGTATAATGTTTATGGTTATTACAGTGTAGTAGTATAACCAGTATAATGTTTATGGTTATTACAGTGTAGTAGTATAACCAGTATAATGTTTATGGTTATTACAGTGTAGTAGTATAACCAGTATAATGTTTATGGTTATTACAGTGTAGTAGTATAACCAGTATAATGTTTATGGTTATTACAGTGTAGTAGTATAACCAGTATGTTTATGGTTATTACAGTGTAGTAGTATAACCAGTATAATGTTTATGGTTATTACAGTGTAGTAGTATAACCAGTATAATGTTTATGGTTATTACAGTGTAGTAGTATAACCAGTATAATGTTTATGGTTATTACAGTGTAGTAGTATAACCAGTATAATGTTTATGGTTATTACAGTTACAGTTGACTACAGATGAAAAGACAAACCTTTAAAGCTTGGCTATGATGTAGTATTTATGATGTACTTATTCAAACCACAGTAATAGAGATTGGCTAGAGGGGATTTGATGAATACATGACCTCAGAAACAAGTACAGAAGAGGACAATAGTTTTTTTTGTTTTAGCTCAGTGTCAAATCCTTTCTGTTATTTAGTTGGGTTGGTATAGACTCTTCAGAGGTATTCTCTTGGGAAAACAGGGTTGGTAAGTGGCCTCCGTTTAATTGTTCTGCTCAGCGCAACCAGGGGTCACTGGAGCGGAGAGCGGCATTAAACAGCCTGGTAATAAAGTCAATGGATTTCTCTACATCTTCCTCATCTTCCTCATCTTCCTCATTCTTCACTACATAGATCTGTGTTGAATGTTTACAGTGAAGTGGAAACAGAGCATATATAGATAGGAATGGTTTCGTACATTCTTTGCTTCATTGTATCTCAGATATGAAGAAAAAACAAACATTTGAAACATTTTATTATTGTTTATCAGTATGAGGAAATCATTACTTTTGTGAGTTAGGTACTGTTTGTCCCTACAGTATTTTCCGTCCAATACACTCATTAATTCATACTTTTACCAAACATCTTTGGGATAAACACTTTTTGGAAACCCTCTTTCCTGTCCCCTCCACCTCCTCAGGAGCCCTCCTTCCTGTCCCCTCCACCTCCTCAGGAGCCCTCCTTCCTGTCCCCTCCATCTCCTCAGGAACCCTCCTTCCTGTTCCCTCCACCTCCTCAGGAGCCCTCCTTCCTGTCCTCTCCATCTCCTCAGGAACCCTCATTCCTTTCCCCTGCATCTCCTCAGGAACCCTCCTTCCTCTCCCCTCCATCTCCTCAGGAACCCTCCTTCCTGTCCCCTCCATCTCCTCAGGAACCCTCCTTCCTGTCCCCTCCATCTCCTCAGGAACCCTCCTTCCTGTTCCCTCCATCTCCCCAGGAACCCTCTTTCCTGTCCCCTCCATCTCCTCAGGAACCCTCCTTCCTGTTCCCTCCATCTCCTCAGGAACCCTCCTTCCTGTCCCCTCCATCTCCTCAGGAACCCTCCTTCCTGTTCCCTCCATCTCCCCAGGAACCCTCTTTCCTGTCCCCTCCATCTCCTCAGGAACCCTCCTTCCTGTTCCCTCCATCTCCTCAGGAACCCTCCTTCCTGTTCCCTCCATCTCCTCAGGAACCCTCCTTCCTTTCCCCTCCATCTCCTCAGGAACCCTCCTTCCTGTCCCCTCCATCTCCTCAGGAACCCTCCTTCCTGTTCCCTCCATCTCCTCAGGAACCCTCCTTCCTGTTCCCTCCATCTCCTCATGAGCCCTCCTTCCTGTTCCCTCCATCTCCTCAGGAACCCTCCTTCCTGTTCCCTCCATCTCCTCAGGAACCCTCCTTCCTGTTCCCTCCATCTCCTCAGGAACCCTCCTTCCTGTTCCCTCCATCTCCTCAGGAACCCTCCTTCCTGTCCCCTCCATCTCCTCAGGAACCCTCCTTCCTGTTCCCTCCATCTCCCCAGGAACCCTCTTTCCTGTCCCCTCCATCTCCTCAGGAACCCTCCTTCCTGTTCCCTCCATCTCCTCAGGAACCCTCCTTCCTGTTCCCTCCATCTCCTCAGGAACCCTCCTTCCTTTCCCCTCCATCTCCTCAGGAACCCTCCTTCCTGTCCCCTCCATCTCCTCAGGAACCCTCCTTCCTGTTCCCTCCATCTCCTCAGGAACCCTCCTTCCTGTTCCCTCCATCTCCTCATGAGCCCTCCTTCCTGTTCCCTCCATCTCCTCAGGAACCCTCCTTCCTGTTCCCTCCATCTCCTCAGGAACCCTCCTTCCTGTTCCCTCCATCTCCTCAGGAACCCTCCTTCCTTTCCCCTCCATCTCCTCAGGAACCCTCCTTCCTGTCCCCTCCATCTCCTCAGGAACCCTCCTTCCTGTTCCCTCCATCTCCTCAGGAACCCTCCTTCCTGTTCCCTCCATCTCCTCAGGAACCCTCCTTCCTTTCCCCTCCATCTCCTCAGGAACCCTCCTTCCTGTTCCCTCCATCTCCTCAGGAACACTCCTTCCTTTCCCCTGCATCTCCTCAGGAACCCTCCTTCCTGTTCCCTCCATCTCCTCAGGAACCCTCCTTCCTTTCCCCTGCATCTACTCAGGAAATAATACAGAACAACAACAAGAGAATAGACGAACAGTGGGAACCCATTGGTTTAAAGATTTGTCACGTGAGATGTTTTCAATGAATAACAAATGCAACGTTGACTTGTGTCTGTGGCCTAGAAGGCAGGACATGAATAATGCATTGTTATTTCTGGCTAGGCATTGAGACAGGCAGGGTGGCACACTCTCTCTCTCACACACACACACACACACACACACACACACACACACACACACACACACACACACACACACACACACACACACACACACACACACACAGCCTTTATTGAGACAGCTAGGTGGTAGTTCAGTGGTACTGCTGGTAGAGGGGAAGTAGGAAGAGGAGGTGCATGGCCCTTCAAGCATGATGTTGTTGACAGGCTTTTTTCCCTGTTTGATCTCTGTTTCCCTCCACTCCCCTTACTGTGTTGTAATCACTAACTCAACATAACAATCCCACATCCCGCTAGAGTCTGGAGAAAACATACACACCAGTCATCATTGTTCCTGACACTCTGTTCCCTTCACATTGTCTTTGTAAATCATTTATCAAGGGAGAAAGAGATGGAATATGAAGAAAAAAAATGTAAAGGTCCAGAAGGTGTTTCCTGTTTCATCTGTCGGAAAGTGGCAAATTAAAATCCAGGAAGTATTGTTAAGGGAGGAAAGATTTTGTTGTTGAGGTTGTTAAAGCTGCAGGCTTCAGAGTGCCCATCATCAGCCGTCATCACTAGGCCTCCCATGTTTGATAAGAGGGACAACATCTGACGTTGTTAAAGCTCAGAGATATCCCAAACATGGTTTTTAACTTGATTCTAAAGTGTGTTTGCTACTTTGTGGCCCTCAAGTTGTAGTGCCTTGTCTGCTACAGGAAGATATCCAGGCTTTTTGGAGAAATTATTCATTAGGTTTGAGTTTTTCCCATTTGTTTAGCTCAATCATTTCAGTTAGCAGTATGAAAACAGTTTACTGTGGCTAATATGCTCAGATGAAGGTTGCTATGTGGCCATATGGTTGCTATGTGACCATATGGTTGCTATGTGACCATACGGTTGCTATGTGACCATACGTTTGCTATGTGACCATACGACTTTCAACAGGAAACATTGGATGACAACGCTATCATCAAAGAATATTGTAAATATATTTTGACTGATATAAAATAGACCAGTCACACAGACACTGGTGTGGCTGAAGGAAGGAGCGTGAGGCAATTTATCCAGGATTGCATTGATTTGTGGTCGTGATATGCTAATGTGACATTCATGAATTCCTGAGGGCACCGTGTGTGTGTGTGTGTGTGTGTGTGTGTGTGTGTGTGTGTGTGTGTGTGTGTGTGTGTGTGTGTGTGTGTGTGTGTGTGTGTGTGTGTGTGTGTGTGTGTGTGCGCGTCCTCCGCTAAACTGTCTGTGTGGAAGATTTGGTCTCAACCAGGCATAAAGTCCATCACTGGGTGTGTTTTCACTTTAACCCACGCCAGATCCCCCAGAAAAAAGTGTTTTAAAATCGGAACGCTGAAGGTGAATAATTGATGAACAAGTTTTTTTTTAAATAAAATGAAATATTAATATATTGTTGGATGTTGGATGTTGGAGTAACATCAAAAAAAAGAGTTTGAACTTGGCAGTGCCAGGCGTGCCCCCCTGCCCCCCACCTGCTCGGAGCTCTGCTGTGTGGAATACAGATGAGAGATACGAGTGTTTGGGAATACATTTGGTCCTGCTGGTTTCAGAGTTACAAATACAGGCTGGGAATCCTGCCTGTCTGTTTCCTGTTCCACCTCCAGTGAACAGTCAGCGACAGACAGACGGTTGATCTACTCAGACAGTCAGTCTATAGATGAGTCAGTCTTCATCATAGACACTGATATAATACTCTTACTATACTGGCTGCATCATAAACACTGATGCAATACTCTTACTATACTGGCTGCATCATAGACACTGATATAATACTCTTACTATACTGGCTGCATCATAGACACTGATATAATACTCTTACAATACTGGCTGCATCATAGACACTGATATAATACTCTTACTATACTGGCTGCATCATAAACACAATAATCTTACTATTCTGGCTGCATCATAGACATTGATACAATAGTTGTACTATACTGGCTGCATCATAGACATTGATACAATACTCACTATACTGGCTGCATCATAGACACTGATACAATACTCTTACTATTCTGGCTGCATCATAAACACTGATAAAATACTCTTACAATACTGGCTGCATCATAAACACTGATGCACTACTCTTACTATACTGGCTACATCATAGACACTGACTATACTGGCTGCATCATAGACACTGATACAATACTCGTACTATACTGGCTGCATCATAAACACTGATACAATACTCTTACTATTCTGGCTACATCATAGACACTGATATAATACTCTTACTATACTGGCTGCATCATAAACACTGATGCACTACTCTTACTATACTGGCTACATCATAGACACTGACTATACTGGCTGCATCGTAGACACTGATACAATACTCGTACTATACTGGCTGCATCATAAACACTGATACAATACTCGTACTATACTGGCTGCATCATAAACACTGATACAATACTCTTACAATACTGGCTGCATCATAAACACTGATACAATACTCGTACTATACTGGCTGCATCATAAATACTGATACAATACTCTTACAATACTGGCTGCATCATAAACACTGATACAATACTCTTACTATACTGGCTGCATCATAAACACTGATACAATACTCTTACAATACTGGCTGCATCATAAACACTGATACAATACTCGTACTATACTGGCTGCATCATAGTCTGACTCATCCCATGATGTTTCTGCAGTGAAAGGTGTTTTCACTCTCTAACTCTGCTTACTGACTCCACACTGTCTTTCAGGGAATAAATGGTACTGCACACTACTGTATCAATTAGGAAATTGAATGAATTTTGATTGAAATCTATCTAATGGTGATGTTGAATGTTATTGGAAACGGGAGAGAACATGTCTGAACATGTCTGGTGAGTAAGTTGCTGTGGGTCAAAGGCAACGCTCAGTTCACATGTTTTCTAGTGGAGGTGGATATTTTCCACAGAAATGTTCTGTGTGCTAATGAGCACGGATATCTTCTGTGTCTACAAGTACAAGTCCTTACAACTCACACCTGTGAAATATACCATATGGCTATGCCGTAGGTCAGGATAAACACTTCACCTGCCACTTCAACAGCCAGGTACTGTAAAGCATTTGCCATCTCTGCTTCATAGCATTGCATTCCTACCAGTTAACCTGTGGAATAATACTCCTCCACTGGCCACTAGGTCTATAGAAAAGTGTCTGTTTGCTCTGCTTGTTGATATAGAATTCAAGCCATAAAATAGTATTGCATCATCTCTCCAAATGAAGATAAACTGTTTACAGCACAATCTATACTATTGTTCTTTTAAAACGTATATGCTGTCACTGTACTGCTGACGAATAAGCCATTCCAGCCCTGGATGAGAGGTGCGCTGCCATTCATATCAGGAGTAATATCTCTTCACTGCTTCCTGATTGTAAAGAAGCCATGATATAGATGTTCCCATATCTCTTCACTGCTTCCTGATGGTAAAGAAGCCATGATATAGATGTTCCCATATCTCTTCACTGCTTCCTGATTGTAGAGGCCATGATATAGATGTTTCCATATCTCTTCACTGCTTCCTGATTGTAGAGGCCATGATATAGATGTTCCCATATCTCTTCACTGCTTCCTGATTGTAAAGAGGCCATTCTATAGATGTTCCCATATAAATTATTCTTATTATACATGTTTCCATCTTCCCGCTGCTACTCTCTTCCACTTTCAATAACCCTAAAGAATAAAACATAACAACTCACGTCAGGAGATGTATTTTATTTATTGTACTGCAGGGTTAGAATTACTATTTTATGGACACTAGACGCTACCCGTACACGAGAGGAGAGGGGAGGAGAGGGGAGGAGAGGAGAGGAGAGGAGAGGAGAGGAGAGGAGAGGAGAGGAGAGGAGAGGAGAGGAGAGGAGAGGAGAGGAGAGGAGAGGAGAGGAGAGGAGAGGAGAGGAGAGTATACTGTGTGTTTGCTTTACAGTTCTCCAATGTTGTGTCATTAAAACACAGCTTCCTAAGTTATAGTCCTCCAATGTTGTGTCATTAAAACACAGCTTCCTGAGTTACTGTTCTCCAATGTTGTGTCATTAAAACACAGCTTCCTAGGTTTAAGTGGCGGTGTTAGCAGAGTCTTAGTATGAACACAGCCTTACCAAAAGCAATCAACGGAGACCTTTCAAAGCACTGTTTGCAGATATGCTGCAGTCTTTGACTAAGCTTTCAGTGTGGAAGCTTTACATGGCTTCCATATTGAGGTGTGAAGAGCAGGTGAGTTTTATGAAAAGGGTAGATCTTATATTGAGCATTGAGTGTTTGCCGATAGATTCCATCATAATACAAGACACACATCAGGTGACAAAAAGAGGCTGGGCGAGTCTCTATATTAGCATAACATTACTTTACAAACATAAACATATATTTAATGTTCCTGCCTGTTTGTCTGTTAGAATAAAACTGTGTCGTCCCACCTACTCAGAACATAATGAGACTCAACATCCAGAAGCTGTGTTGTCCACACCTACTCAGAACATAATGAGACTCAACATCCAGAAGCTGTGTTGTCCTACCTACTCAGAACATAATGAGACTCAACATCCAGAAGCTGTGTCGTCCCACCTACTCAGACCATAATGAGACTCAACATCCAGAAGCTGTGTTGTCCTACCTACTCAGACCATAATGAGACTCAACATCCAGAAGCTGTGTTGTCCCACCTACTCAGACCATAATGAGACTCAACATCCAGAAGCTGTGTCGTCCACACCTACTCAGAACATAATGAGACTCAACATCCAGAAGCTGTGTTGTCCCACCTACTCAGAACATAATGAGACTCAACATCCAGAAGCTGTGTCGTCCCACCTACTCAGACCATAATGAGACTCAACATCCAGAAGCTGTGTTGTCCACACCTACTCAGACCATAATGAGACTCAACATCCAGAAGCTGTGTCGTCCACACCTACTCAGACCATAATGAGACTCAACATCCAGAAGCTGTGTTGTCCCACCTACTCAGAACATAATGAGACTCAACATCCAGAAGCTGTGTCGTCCACACCTACTCAGAACATAATGAGACTCAACATCCAGAAGCTGTGTTGTCCCACCTACTCAGACCATAATGAGACTCAACATCCAGAAGCTGTGTTGTCCCACCTACTCAGAACATAATGAGACTCAACATCCAGAAGCTGTGTTGTCCTACCTACTCAGACCATAATGAGACTCAACATCCAGAAGCTGTGTTGTCCCACCTACTCAGAACATAATGAGACTCAACATCCAGAAGCTGTCGTCCCACCTACTCAGACCATAATGAGACTCAACATCCAGAAGCTGTGTTGTCCCACCAACTCAGAACATAATGAGACTCAACATCCAGAAGCTGTGTTGTCCCACCAACTCAGAACATAATGAGACTCAACATCCAGAACCTGTGTTGTCCCACCTACTCAGAACATAATGAGACTCAACATCCAGAAGCTGTGTCGTCCACACCTACTCAGAACATAATGAGACTCAACATCCAGAAGCTGTGTTGTCCCACCTACTCAGAACATAATGAGACTCAACATCCAGAAGCTGTGTTGTCCACACCTACTCAGAACATAATGAGACTCAACATCCAGAAGCTGTGTTGTCCCACCTACTCAGACCATAATGAGACTCAACATCCAGAAGCTGTGTTGTCCCACCTACTCAGACCATAATGAGACTCAACATCCAGAAGCTGTGTTGTCCCACCTACTCAGAACATAATGAGACTCAGCATCCAGAAGCTGTGTCGTCCACACCTACTCAGACCATAATGAGACTCAACATCCAGAAGCTGTGTTGTCCCACCTACTCAGACCATAATGAGTCTCAACATCCAGAAGCTGTGTCGTCCACACCTACTCAGACCATAATGAGACTCAACATCCAGAAGCTGTGTCGTCCCACCTACTCAGACCATAATGAGACTCAACATCCAGAAGCTGTGTTGTCCCACCTACTCAGAACATAATGAGACTCAACATCCAGAAGCTGTGTTGTCCCACCTACTCAGAACATAATGAGACTCAACATCCAGAAGCTGTGTTGTCCCACCTACTCAGACCATAATGAGACTCAACATCCAGAAGCTGTGTTGTCCCACCTACTCAGAACATAATGAGACTCAACATCCAGAAGCTGTGTTGTCCACACCTACTCAGAACATAATGAGACTCAACATCCAGAAGCTGTGTTGTCCCACCTACTCAGACCATAATGAGACTCAACATCCAGAAGCTGTGTTGTCCACACCTACTCAGACCATAATGAGACTCAACATCCAGAAGCTGTGTTGTCCTACCTACTCAGACCATAATGAGACTCAACATCCAGAAGCTGTGTTGTCCTACCTACTCAGACCATAATGAGACTCAACATCCAGAAGCTGTGTTGTCCCACCTACTCAGAACATAATGAGACTCAACATCCAGAAGCTGTGTCGTCCCACCTACTCAGACCATAATGAGACTCAACATCCAGAAGCTGTGTCGTCCACACCTACTCAGACCATAATGAGACTCAACATCCAGAAGCTGTGTCGTCCCACCTACTCAGACCATAATGAGACTCAACATCCAGAAGCTGTGTCGTCCACACCTACTCAGACCATAATGAGACTCAACATCCAGAAGCTGTGTCGTCCCACCTACTCAGACCATAATGAGACTCAACATCCAGAAGCTGTGTTGTCCACACCTACTCAGACCATAATGAGAGTCAACATCCAGAAGCTGTGTTGTCCACACCTACTCAGACCATAATGAGACTCAACATCCAGAAGCTGTGTCGTCCACACCTACTCAGACCATAATGAGACTCAACATCCAGAAGCTGTGTCGTCCCACCTACTCAGACCATAATGAGACTCAACATCCAGAAGCTGTGTTGTCCCACCTACTCAGACCATAATGAGACTCAACATCCAGAAGCTGTGTCGTCCCACCTACTCAGACCATAATGAGACTCAACATCCAGAAGCTGTGTTGTCCTACATACTCAGAACATAATGAGACTCAACATCCAGAAGCTGTGTTGTCCTACATACTCAGAACATAATGAGACTCAACATCCAGAAGCTGTGTTGTCCCACCTACTCAGACCATAATGAGACTCAACATCCAGAAGCTGTGTTGTCCCACCTACTCAGACCATAATGAGACTCAACATCCAGAAGCTGTGTTGTCCTACATACTCAGAACATAATGAGACTCAACATCCAGAAGCTGTGTTGTCCCACCTACTCAGACCATAATGAGACTCAACATCCAGAAGCTGTGTTGTCCCACCTACTCAGAACATAATGAGACTCAACATCCAGAAGCTGTGTTGTCCTACATACTCAGAACATAATGAGACTCAACATCCAGAAGCTGTGTTGTCCCACCTACTCAGACCATAATGAGACTCAACATCCAGAAGCTGTGTTGTCCCACATACTCAGAACATAATGAGACTCAACATCCAGAAGCTGTGTCGTCCCACCTACTCAGAACATAATGAGACTCAACATCCAGAAGCTGTGCCGTCCCACCTACTCAGACCATAATGAGACTCAACATCCAGAAGCTGTGTTGTCCCACCTACTCAGACCATAATGAGACTCAACATCCAGAAGCTGTGTTGTCCCACCTACTCAGACCATAATGAGACTCAACATCCAGAAGCTGTGTTGTCCCACCTACTCAGAACATAATGAGAGATTAAATGACCATTTCTTTGAGATAAAGAGGACATGGTGGACCTCCTCAAAACCCACTGAGATCCTCTAATTCTGTTGTATTTAATTCGGTGTGAAAACACCCCACACACAGCGTATCCTGAACTGCTCTCTAACCAGCCTGTGAACGCAGAAAAGGGAGAGAGAGGAGGGGAAAAGGGAGAGAGAGGAGGGGAAAAGGGAGAGAGGAGGGGAAAAGAGAGAGAGATGAGAGAGAGATGAGGGGGAAAAGAGAGAGAGATGAGAGAGAGATGAGGTGGAAAAGAGAGAGGTGAGGGGAAAAGAGAGAGAGGTGAGAGAGAGATGAGGGGGAAAAGAGAGAGAGATGAGGTGGAAAAGAGAGAGGTGAGGGGAAAAGAGAGAGAGGTGAGAGAGAGATGAGGTGGAAAAGAGAGAGGTGAGGGGAAAAGAGAGAGAGGTGAGAGAGAGATGAGGGGGAAAAGAGAGAGAGGTGAGAGAGAGATGAGGGGGAAAAGAGAGAGAGGTGAGGGGAAAAGAGAGAGAAGAGATAGAGAGATGAGGGGAAAAGAGAGATGAGGGGAAAAGAGAGAGAGACGAGGGGAAAAGAAAGATAGATGAGGGGAAAAGAGAGAGAAGAGAGATAGAGAGATGAGGGGAAAAGAGAGAGAAGAGAGATAGAGAGATGAGGGGAAAAGAGAGAGAAGAGAGAGAGAAAGAAGAGGAAATTGGGACGTCTTTCATAGGATTCTAATTGCGTTGCCGGGTGTAGTCAGAATGTTGCCGGGTGACAGCAGGTGGAAGCTGAGATGTGTTTTTTGGGGAAGAAGAATAATTTAAATATGCCTCATCTGTGAATCAGTGAATATGAGCCCCTCTTGGCAATCAAGCATCTCTCTCTCTCTGAGGATGTTAGGCTGCTGTATGGTGACGTAACACTGGTACTGGTTTTACCCATCATTCCCCTGTCAAACCTCTGTTAGCATGACAGGTAGTTACTGTACCATGTGTGTGTGTGTGTGTGTGTGTGTGTGTGTGTGTGTGTGTGTGTTTCAGGTAGTTACTGTACCATTGTGTGTGTGTGTGTGTGTGTGTGTGTGTGTGTGTGTGTGTGTGTGTGTGTGTGTGTGTGTGTGTGTGTGTGTGTGTGTGTCTGCGTTTCAGGTAGTTATTGTGCCGTACGGGTGCACAAGCAGACGGCCTCATTATTTATGGGAAAGCTGCTCATATAAATTCTCCATCTCTTTTACCGGGTATTGTTACCTTAGGAGGCCTGAGGAACTACAGTTCACTGCCTTCTAGGACTGGATAAACACTACCCTATACTGCCTTCTAGGACTGGATATATACTGCAGTATACTGCCTTCTAGGACTGGATAAACACTACCCTATACTGCCTTCTAGGACTGGATAAACACTACAGTATACTGCCTTCTAGGACTGGATAAACACTACAGTATACTGCCTTCTAGGACTGGATAAACACTACCCTATACTGCCTTCTAGGACTGGATAAACACTACAGTATACTGCCTTCTAGGACTGGATAAACACTACCCTATACTGCCTTCTAGGACTGGATAAACACTACCCTATACTGCCTTCTAGGACTGGATATATACTGCAGTATAGTGCC
>NC_138295.1:92897500-92925000 GCF_965601325.2 Salmo salar
GTGTGTGTGTGTGTGTGTGTGTGTGTGTGTGTGTGTGTGTGTGTGTGTGTGTGTGTGTGTGTGTGTGTGTATGCGGGTGTCTGGTGTGTGTGTGTGTGTGTGTGTGTGTGTGTGTGTGTGTGTGTGTGGTGTGTGTGTGTGTGTGTGTGTGTATGCGGGTGTCTGGTGTGTGTGTGTGTGTGTGTGTGTGTGTGTGTGTGTGTGTGTGTGTGTGTGTGTGTGTGTGTGTGTGTGTGTGTATGCGGGTGTCTGGTGTGTGTGTGTGTGTGTGTGTGTGTGTGTGTGTGTGTGTGTGTGTGTGTGTGTGTGTGTGTGTGTGTGTAGGGGGTTCATTCCTCTTTTTGATTACTTGGCAGAGGAGAAAATCTATGAGATGGAGTGAGGCTCAAATGTATACTTGAGGAAATAGCATGGAATAAGTATTCTGCTGCTTACTTAGCTGGCCTGAGAGAGAGAGAGAGAGAGAGAGAGAGAGAGAGAGAGAGACGGGGGAGAGACGGGGGAGAGAGAGAGAGAGAGACGGGGGAGAGAGAGAGAGAGAGAGAGAGAGAGAGAGAGAGAGAGAGACGGGGGAGAGAGAGAGAGAGAGACGGGGGAGAGAGAGAGAGAGAGAGAGAGAGAGAGAGAGAGAGAGAGAGAGAGAGAGGAGAGAGAGAGAGAGAGAGAGAGAGAGAGACGGGGGAGAGAGAGAGAGAGAGACGGGGGAGAGAGAGAGAGAGAGAGAGAGAGAGAGAGAGAGAGAGAGAGAGAGAGACGGGGGAGAGAGAGAGACGGGGGAGAGAGAGACGGGGGAGAGAGGAAGGGCGGGTGAGAGAGAGAGAGAGATATATATAAACACTAACAGCTTACATTACACTCCTCACATTCACCCAGCCTGAGGTGAGACATGGGAGGTTTCCACAGAACCTGGCTGTGAATCAAACTAGGGAGTAGGCTGTGAATCAAACTAGGGAGTGGGCTGTGAATCAAAGTAGGGAGTGGGCTGGAATCAAACTATGGAGTGGGCTGTGAATCAAACTATGGAGTGGGCTGTGAATCAAACTAGGGATTGGGCTGTGAATCAAACTAGGGAGTGGGCTGGGAATCAAACTATGGAGTGGGCTGTGAATCAAACTAGGGATTGGGCTGTGAATCAAACTAGGGAGTGGGCTGGGAATCAAACTATGGAGTGGGCTGTGAATCAAACTAGGGAGTAGGCTGTGAATCAAACTAGGGAGTGGGCTGTGAATCAAACTAGGGAGTAGGCTGTGAATCAAACTAGGGAGTGGGCTGGGAATCAAACTATGGAGTGGGCTGTGAATCAAACTAGGGATTGGGCTGTGAATCAAACGAGGGAGTAGGCTGGGAATCAAACTATGGAGTGGGCTGTGAATCAAACTAGGGAGTAGGCTGTGAATCAAACTAGGGAGTAGGCTGTGAATCAAACTAGGGAGTAGGCTGTGAATCAAACTAGGGAGTAGGCTGTGAATCAAACTAGGGAGTGGGCTGTGAATCAAACTAGGGAGTGGGCTGTGAATCAAACTAGGGAGTAGGCTGTGAATCAAACTAGGGAGTAGGCTGTGAATCAAACTAGGGAGTAGGCTGTGAATCAAACTAGGGAGTTGGCTTTGAATCAAACTAGGGATTGGGCTGTGAATCAAACTATGGAGTGGGCTGTGAATCAAACTAGGGAGTAGGCGGTGCCAGTTTGCCACTCTCCCTCCTAAATCTAACCCGAGGAAAAATAAGGTTATTAATTCACAGAGATCTTCTCTTCCTTCCAAGAAGAGAGAGATTTTTCTTACTTCAAAAAAAAAGTTGAGATGAATGTTTTTTTAAAGGAAGAGATAGTATGGTCAGTGTAGTACTTGGAATGTATAAATAAAACTGAGTGTACATCTTGGGTCTGTGTCTCAAATGACATGCCAATGACACCCTATTCTGTAACACACTACTTTTGACCAGATGCCCTGGGAAGCAGTGACATTTTGGGACGCAGCATAGGGCTGTGGAGGTCATGACATTTTGGGACGCAGCATAGGGCTGTGGAGGTCATGACATTTTGGGACGCAGCATAGGGCTGTGGAGGTCATGACATTTTGGGACGCAGCATAGGGCTGTGGAGGTCATGACATTTTGGGACGCAGCATAGGGCTGTGGAGGTCATGACATTTTGGGTCGCAGCATAGGGCTGTGGAGGTCATGACATTTTGGGACGCAGCATAGGGCTGTGGAGGTCAAAACATTTTGGGATGCAGCATAGGGCTGTGGAGGTCATGACATTTTGGGACGCAGCATAGGGCCGTGGAGGTCATGACATTTTGGGACGCAGCATAGGACTGTGGAGGTCATGACATTTTGGGATGCACCATAGGGCTGTGGAGGTCATGACATTTTGGGACGCAGCATAGGGCTGTGGAGGTCATGACATTTTGGGACGCAGCATAGGGCTGTGGAGGTCATGACATTTTGGGACGCAGCATAGGGCTGTGGAGGTCATGACATTTTGGGACGCAGCATAGGGCTGTGGAGGTCATGACATTTTGGGACGCAGCATAGGGCTGTGGAGGTCATGACGGTTATTGTCAGTCAAAAGACTGCCGGTCTCACGGTAATAAACGGTTAATTAACATAAACACGTTAAGCATCTCCAGGCCGAGTACACAAACCGCTGATGCACACTTCTGGAACATCTACGTTTAAAATCTATTTAATAAACACCACGACAATAAATCTATTATTTTATTTTAGTTAGGTCTAAAGAAAAATGATGACATGAAGAAAATGTATTTCAGAAGAAGAGAATATATGAATTGGCCTACTTCCTGTACGTTATCTGGCTATATGCTCAATGCAATAGGCTGTAGGCTTATTCCTTTAGCTGACAAGATATGCTTATAAGTCCCGTGTCCTTATTTTATAGTAAGAAGAATATAATAGAACCTAGCTGAATAAAATAGAAAGGATATTTCTCCCAGTACAGAGTGCAGAATGAAATGGTTATGCTGAGAGGAAAAGGGATCATTTGAAACAGGTCCTATTCGCTATATTTAGAGTTATTTAGCAGCTTTAGTGGTGAATGATACAAACCTTAAAATGTCTTAGGAGTCAAAACATATACGGGCTGCGTGACGCGACTATTAGTTTGTTGATGATTTGAGAAAGTCGCAAAAACCAAAGATGGCGCTCTGTTCCTGGTTTAGTTTTTTTGGTCAGAGATTCAATCCAACAACCTTTCAGTTACCGCCCCTACACTCTAACCACTAGTCTACCTGCCGTCCCTCCACTCTAACCACTAGTCTACCTGCCGTCCCTACACTCTAACCACTAGTCTACCTGACACCCCTACACTCTAACCACTAGTCTACCTGCCTGCCCCTACACTCTAACCACTAGTCTACCTGCCGTCCCTACACTCTAACCACTAGTCTACCTGCCGTCCCTCCACTCTAACCACTAGTCTACCTGCCGTCCCTACACTCTAACCACTAGTCTACCTGCCGTCCCTCCACTCTAACCACTAGTCTACCTGCCGTCCCTCCACTCTAACCACTAGGCTACCTGACACCCCTCCACTCTAACCACTAGGCTACCTGCCGTCCCTACACTCTAACCACTAGTCTACCTGCCGTCCCTCCACTCTAACCACTAGGCTACCTGACACCCCTCCACTCTAACCACTAGGCTACCTGCCGTCCCTACACTCTAACCACTAGTCTACCTGCCGTCCCTCCACTCTAACCACTAGTCTACCTACCGTCCCTCCACTCTAACCACTAGTCTACCTGACACCCCTACACTCTAACCACTAGACTACCTGCCGTCCCTCCACTCTAACCACTAGTCTACCTGCCGTCCCTCCACTCTAACCACTAGTCTACCTACCGCCCCTCCACTCTAACCACTAGGCTACCTGCCGTCCCTCCACTCTAACCACTAGGCTACCTACCGTCCCTCCACTCTAACCACTAGGCTACCTACCGTCCCTCCACTCTAACCACTAGTCTACCTGCTGCCCCTACACTCTAACCACTAGTCTACCTGACACCCCTACACTCTAACCACTAGTCTACCTGCCGTCCCTACACTCTAACCACTAGTCTACCTACCGTCCCTACACTCTAACCACTAGTCTACCTGCTGCCCCTACACTCTAACCACTAGTCTACCTGCTGCCCCTACACTCTAACCACTAGACTACCTGCCTGTCCCTCCACTCTAACCACTAGACTACCTGCTGCCCCTACACTCTAACCACTAGTCTACCTGCCGTCCCTACACTCTAACCACTAGTCTACCTACCGTCCCTCCACTCTAACCACTAGTCTACCTGCTGCCCCTACACTCTAACCACTAGTCTACCTGCCGTCCCTACACTCTAACCACTAGTCTACCTGACACCCCTACACTCTAACCACTAGTCTACCTACCGTCCCTCCACTCTAACCACTAGTCTACCTGCTGCCCCTACACTCTAACCACTAGTCTACCTACCGTCCCTCCACTCTAACCACTAGTCTACCTGTCACCCCTACACTCTAACCACTAGTCTACCTACCGCCCCTCCACCATAACCACTAGTCTACCTGCCGTCCCTCCACTCTAACCACTAGTCTACCTACCGCCCCTCCACTCTAACCACTAGGCTACCTGCCGTCCCTCCACTCTAACCACTAGTCTACCTGCCGTCCCTCCACTCTAACCACTAGGCTACCTGCCGTCCCTCCACTCTAACCACTAGACTACCTGACACCCCTACACTCTAACCACTAGACTACCTACCGTCCCTCCACTCTAACCACTAGACTACCTACCGTCCCTCCACTCTAACCACTAGTCTACCTACCGTCTCTACACTCTAACCACTAGTCTACCTGCCTGCCCCTACACTCTAACCACTAGACTACCTGACACCCCTACACTCTAACCACTAGGCTACCTGCCGTCCCTCCACTCTAACCACTAGTCTACCTACCGTGCCTACACTCTAACCACTAGACTACCTGACACCCCTACACTCTAACCACTAGTCTACCTGCCGTCCCTCCACTATAACCACTAGTCTACCTGCCGTCCCTACACTATAACCACTAGTCTACCTGCCGTCCCTACACTCTAACCACTAGGCTACCTGCCGTCCCTCCACTCTAACCACTAGGCTACCTGCCGTCCCTCCACTCTAACCACTAGGCTACCTGCCGCCCCTACACTCTAACCACTAGGCTACCTGCCGTCCCTACACTCTAACCACTAGACTACCTGCCGTCCCTCCACTCTAACCACTAGGCTACCTGCCGTCCCTCCACTCTAACCACTAGGCTACCTGCCGTCCCTCCACTCTAACCACTAGGCTACCTGCCGTCCCTCCACTCTAACCACTAGGCTACCTGCCGTCCCTCCACTCTAACCACTAGGCTACCTGCCGTCCCTACACTCTAACCACTAGACTACCTGCCGTCCCTCCACTCTAACCACTAGTCTACCTGCCGCCCCTACACTCTAACCACTAGGCTACCTGCCGTCCCTCCACTCTAACCACTAGGCTACCTGCCGTCCCTCCACTCTAACCACTAGTCTACCTGCCGCCCCTACACTCTAACCACTAGTCTACCTGCCGTCCCTACACTCTAACCACTAGGCTACCTGTCGTCCCGACACTCTATCCACTAGGCTACCTGTCGTCCCTACACTCTAACCACTAGGCTACCTGCCGTCCCTACACTCTAATACTAGTCTACCTGCCGACCCTCCACTCTAACCACTAGTCTACCTGCCGACCCTCCACTCTAACCACTAGGCTACCTGCCGTCCCTACACTCTAACCACTAGTCTACCTGCCTGCCCCTACACTCTAACCACTAGTCTACCTGACACCCCTACACTCTAACCACTAGGCTACCTGCCGTCCCTACACTCTAACCACTAGACTACCTGCCGCCCCTACACTCTAACCACTAGGCTACCTGCCGTCCCTACACTCTAACCACTAGGCTACCTGCCGTCCCTCCACTCTAACCACTAGGCTACCTGCCGTCCCTCCACTCTAACCACTAGGCTACCTGCCGTCCCTACACTCTAACCACTAGACTACCTGCCGTCCCTACACTCTAACCACTAGGCTACCTGCCGTCCCTACACTCTTAATACTAGTCTACCTGCCGACCCTCCACTCTAACCACTAGTCTACCTGCCGACCCTCCACTCTAACCACTAGGCTACCTGCCGTCCCTACACTCTAACCACTAGTCTACCTGCCTGCCCCTACACTCTAACCACTAGTCTACCTGACACCCCTACACTCTAACCACTAGGCTACCTGCCGTCCCTACACTCTAACCACTAGACTACCTGCCGCCCCTACACTCTAACCACTAGTCTACCTGCCGTCCCTACACTCTAATACTAGTCTACCTGCCGACCCTCCACTCGAACCACTAGGCTACCTGCCGTCCCTCCACTCTAACCACTAGGCTACCTGCCGCCCCTACACTCTAACCACTAGGCTACCTGCCGTCCCTACACTCTAACCACTAGGCTACCTGCCGTCCCTCCACTCTAACCACTAGGCTACCTGCCGCCCCTACACTCTAACCACTAGGCTACCTGCCGCCCCTACACTCTAACCACTAGGCTACCTGCCGTCCCTACACTCTAACCACTAGGCTACCTGAGACCCCACTGTTCTCTGATTGGACAGCTGTTTTCTCATTAAGTGATCATATTTTCACCCATCAGACTATTGTCAATTTAATATTGTCTTTACTAATATGTAAAATTAGTTTGGATTTAGAATTGCCCATTATCAAATGGGCTAGGAACAGTGGCAGGGGGGGAAAAAAACATGTCATATTGCCGCGAGCTTTCCCGCCGGTCTGTTTTGTAGGCTACTCTGATTTCATAGCGGAACATGTGCTGAATATGAGCAGCTGAGAAATTCATATTATTTCAAGCCATGCATCAACCACTGTTTGAGGAGCATGTTCTCGCTGCCCGGCAGGTGATATTCCACCCAACCTCTGTATGCCGTGGGCTCTCCAAACCTTGTTCCTGCAGATACCCAGTGATTCATTTGGGAAACCATGTGGAATGTGTTCGGGATCCTCGATAGTAACATGTTTTCACAACAAAACATATTTCACTAAACTGTGACAGCCCGTCTGCATGCTAGAGAAAGGAAATGAGAGAGAGAGGAGGAGATGGAAACGCACGGTGGTGAGACATTCTGTAGCTAAAGGTAATGTGTCATCCAATTAATTATGAAAATGTAAAAGAAAAGAGCATTCCCTATTACAAGGCTATTCAAATGCTAATGCACTAATTGTAGGCTAACTGTAAGCCGCCCGGCACAATCAATAAACCCACAGCATGTCCTAGGGCTATACATTCTCTCCCAGACTCACCGATAGACATTTAGAATAATACAGTCCACACTCAAAGGCAATTACTTTCATTTTTCTTTAATTTTGGACTATAGGCCAGACCAATTATGTACCAAAGACATCTTAAATCAGTTTTGTTTTATGTTTTTTCTGTCATGAGTAATATGCAGTAGGCTGTGTATTGTATAACAGCACCATCATCATTATAATTCAGTC
The DNA here is from genome assembly GCF_965601325.2 of Salmo salar. Classification (NCBI taxonomy): domain Eukaryota; kingdom Metazoa; phylum Chordata; class Actinopteri; order Salmoniformes; family Salmonidae; genus Salmo; species Salmo salar. The sequence goes on from NC_138295.1 coordinate 92,905,075, forward strand.
CCCCCCCCCAGGCTTGGGCTCAGAAGCCTACACATATGAATAGGTTCTAATATGCTTCTGGTTGTTTAGAATTAAACATCACCTTAGAAAGCGCTGGCCATTTAGTTGTGCTAGGCTTTGATACAAAACCCACAACAACCATGTTATACACTGTTTCAACCTGCCGTTGAACTTGTTTCTTCATATTGATCAATCACAGTGAGGTGAGTTTTAGAAGTACTATAGGCCTACTGTTTTGACCACAGGTGTTTGATTTGATTTGATTTTATATGGCATTTGCATTGATGTCAGGGTGGTATGAGGGACAATAGAGCCCTGAGTACCAGGCCATTAGGACCTGATGGAGGGACAATAGAGCCCTGAGTACCAGGCCATTAGGACCTGATGGAGGGACAATAGAACCCTGAGTACACAGGCCATTAGGACCTGATGGAGGGACAATAGAACCCTGAGTACCAGGCCATTAGGACCTGATGGAGGGACAATAGAGCCCTGAGTACCAGGCCATTAGGACCTGATGGAGGGACAATAGAACCCTGAGTACCAGGCCATTAGGACCTGATGGAGGGACAATAGAACCCTGAGTACCAGGCCATTAGGACCTGATGGAGGGACAATAGAACCCTGAGTAACAGGCCATTAGGACCTGATGGAGGGACAATAGAACCCTGAGTACCAGGCCATTAGGACCTGATGGAGAAACAATAGAGCCCTGAGTACCAGGCCATTAGGACCTGATGGAGGGACAATAGAACCCTGAGTAACAGGCCATTAGGACCTGATGGAGACACAATAGAACCCTGAGTACCAGGCCATTAGGACCTGATGGAGAAACAATAGAGCCCTGAGTACCAGGCCATTAGGACCTGATGGAGGGACAATAGAACCCTGAGTAACAGGCCATTAGGACCTGATGGAGGGACAATAGAACCCTGAGTACCAGGCCATTAGGACCTGATGGAGAAACAATAGAGCCCTGAGTACCAGGCCATTAGGACCTGATGGAGGGACAATAGAACCCTGAGTACCAGGCCATTAGGACCTGATGGAGGGACAATAGAACCCTGAGTACCAGGCCATTAGGACCTGATGGAGGGACAATAGAGCCCTGAGTACCAGGCCATTAGGACCTGATGGAGAAACAATAGAGCCCTGAGTACCAGGCCATTAGGACCTGATGGAGAAACAATAGAGCCCTGAGTACCAGGCCATTAGGACCTGATGGAGGGACAATAGAGCCCTGAGTACCAGGCCATTAGGACCTGATGGAGGGACAATAGAACCCTGAGTAACAGGCCATTAGGACCTGATGGAGGGACAATAGAACCCTGAGTACCAGGCCATTAGGACCTAATGGAGAAACAATAGAGCCCTGAGTAATAGGCCATTAGGACCTGATGGAGACACAATATAGCCCTGAGTACCAGGTCATTAGGACCTGATGGTAGCAATATAACCCTGAATACAAGGTCATTAGGACCTCATTGTAGCAATATAGCCCTGAGTACCAGGTCATTAGGACCTCATTGTAGCAATATAGCCCTGAGTACCAGGCCATTAGGACCTGATGGTAGCAGTATAGTCGTGAGTACTAGGCCATTAGGACCTGATGGTAGCAATATAGTCCTGAGTACTAGGCCATTAGGACCTGATTGTAGCAATTGTAGCAATATAGCCCTGAGTACCAGGCCTGATTGTAGCAATATAGCCCTGAGTACCAGGCCATTAGCACCTGATGGTAGTTAGCAGGTTAGGTACTACCAAAGCATGTCCACAGTGCATAAAAGGAGATTACCGTGAATCAACTGTCAATTGTAAGTCGCTCTGGATAAGAGCGTCTGCTAAATGACTTAAATGTAAATGTAATTGGAATTTCACTGCGGTTATGACTCATGACTACCAGTGTGGCGGTAATATGGTGGTAACACCGCAACAGTCCTAGACGCAGCCTGTATCCTGGGCCAAGTATGAGAAGCAGCTTGATCTCTCTGACCTGCCTACCACAGAGAGAGAGAGAGAGAGAGAGAGAGAGAGAGAGAGAGAGAGAGAGAGAGAGAGAGAGAGAGAGAGACTATACCCGCTAATTGTCACAATCCAGAAAAGAGCCGTTATAATTCTACAACCACCTAAAAGGAAGTGATTTCCAAACCTTCCATAACAAAGTCATCACCTACAGAGAGATGAACCTGGAGAAGAGTCCCACAAGCAAGCTGGTCCTGTTGCTGTCCTGGGGCTCTGTTCACAAACACAAACAGACCCCACAGAGCCCCAGGACAGCAACAGGACCAGCTTGCTTGTGGGACTCTTCTCCAGGTTCATCTCTCTGTAGGTGATGACTTTGTTATGGAAGGACAGTAGCACATTTAGACCCAACCAAATCATGAGAAAACAAAAAGGTAATTTGACACATTGGAAAGAATGAACAAAAAAACTGATCAAACTAGGATGCTATTTGGCCCTAAACAGAGAGTACACAGTGGCAGAATACCTGCCAAACATATGACCATATTAGACACACACATTTCCCACAGATCACACAGACCCACAAACACATTTTCAAACTAATCAAACATTGATAAACTCCCATCTCAATTTGGCGAACTACCACAATGTGCAATCACAGTAGCAAGATATGTGACCAGTTGCCATGAAAACAGGGTAACCACAAACAACACTGTAAATACAACCTATATTTATCTGTTTATCTTCCCCTACTATTTGTACTACAACTATTTGCACATAGTTAAAAACACTGTACATAATTGATAATATAACATTTGAAATGTCTTTATAGTTTTGAAACCTTTATGAGTTCAATGTTTACTGTACATTTGTTGTTGGTGTTGTTCTTTGTTTCATCTCACTTTTGTTTAATGTTTATTTCACTTACTTTGGCAATGTAAACATGTTTCCCAGGCCAATAAAGCCTTTTGAATTTAATTGAATTAAGAGTCCTCTCTGTTATTAGTCTTTAACCAGTCAGAGTCCTCTCTGTTATTAGTCTTTAACCAGTCAGAGTCCTCTCTGTTATTAGTCTTTAACCAGTCAGAGTCCTCTCTGTTATTAGTCTTTAACCAGTCAGAGTCCTCTCTGTTATTAGTCTTTAACCAGTCAGAGTCCTCTCTGTTATTAGTCTTTAACCAGTCAGAGTCCTCTCTGTTATTAGTCTTTAACCAGTCAGAGTCCTCTCTGTTATTAGTCTTTAACCAGTCAGAGTCCTCTCTGTTATTAGTCTTTAACCAGTCAGAGTCCTCTCTGTTATTAGTCTTTAACCAGTCAGAGTCCTCTCTGTTATTAGTCTTTAACCAGTCAGAGTCCTCTCTGTTATTAGTCTTTAACCAGTCAGAGTCCTCTCTGTTATTAGTCTTTAACCAGTCAGAGTCCTCTCTGTTATTAGTCTTTAACCAGTCAGAGTCCTCTCTGTTATTAGTCTTTAACCAGTCAGAGTCCTCTCTGTTATTAGTCTTTAACCAGTCAGAGTCCTCTCTGTTATTAGTCTTTAACCAGTCAGAGTCCTCTCTGTTATTAGTCTTTAACCAGTCAGAGTCCTCTCTGTTATTAGTCTTTAACCAGTCAGAGTCCTCTCTGTTATTAGTCTTTAACCAGTCAGAGTCCTCTCTGTTATTAGTCTTTAACCAGTCAGAGTCCTCTCTGTTATTAGTCTTTAACCAGTCAGAGTCCTCTCTGTTATTAGTCTTTAACCAGTCAGAGTCCTCTCTGTTATTAGTCTTTAACCAGTCAGAGTCCTCTCTGTTATTAGTCTTTAACCAGTCAGAGTCCTCTCTGTTATTAGTCTTTAACCAGTCAGAGTCCTCTCTGTTATTAGTCTTTAACCAGTCAGAGTCCTCTCTGTTATTAGTCTTTAACCAGTCAGAGTCCTCTCTGTTATTAGTCTTTAACCAGTCAGAGTCCTCTCTGTTATTAGTCTTTAACCAGTCAGAGTCCTCTCTGTTATTAGTCTTTAACCAGTCAGAGTCCTCTCTGTTATTAGTCTTTAACCAGTCAGAGTCCTCTCTGTTATTAGTCTTTAACCAGTCAGAGTCCTCTCTGTTATTAGTCTTTAACCAGTCAGAGTCCTCTCTGTTATTAGTCTTTAACCAGTCAGAGTCCTCTCTGTTATTAGTCTTTAACCAGTCAGAGTCCTCTCTGTTATTAGTCTTTAACCAGTCAGAGTCCTCTCTGTTATTAGTCTTTAACCAGTCAGAGTCCTCTCTGTTATTAGTCTTTAACCAGTCAGAGTCCTCTCTGTTATTAGTCTTTAACCAGTCAGAGTCCTCTCTGTTATTAGTCTTTAACCAGTCAGAGTCCTCTCTGTTATTAGTCTTTAACCAGTCAGAGTCCTCTCTGTTATTAGTCTTTAACCAGTCAGAGTCCTCTCTGTTATTAGTCTTTAACCAGTCAGAGTCCTCTCTGTTATTAGTCTTTAACCAGTCAGAGTCCTCTCTGTTATTAGTCTTTAACCAGTCAGAGTCCTCTCTGTTATTAGTCTTTAACCTCTGTTTACATTTTACATTTACATCATTTAGCAGACGCTCTTATCCAGAGCGACTTACAGTAGTGAATGCATACATTTCATACAATTTCATACATTTTTTTTTTTTTTTCCCATGCTGGCCCCCCGTGGGAATCGAACCTACAACACTGGTGTTGCAAACACCATGCTCTACCAACTGAGCTACAGGGAAGGCTCTGTTATAACCAGAGTCCTCTCTGTTATAATGACCATAGAGATAGATCTCTACCAGTCCTTTAGTCTCTCTTTTTCTCTCTCTCTCTTTTTCTCTCTCTCGCGCTCCCTCCCTCCCTCCCCTCCCTCCCACCTGTGTAAATTGGCTCTTGGGTAAACACAACACATGAGCTAGATTCATGTGGTTTGTACTTCCATTTCTGGACCAGGGGTTTCCTGTTACAGCCAGGAGGACAAATATTCTCTCATTCATCATTCCTTCCAGATGAGCTGAGGTGGTGGCTTCCTCTCACCTGGAACTTGGTGGTTTTTGTCGGGATGCATTCATAAAGTGCAATTTGCAATTTTGCTAAATTTGCTATGAAATACAGTCTTTTGCAATGTGCACATTAAGTCAAATAGTCTGTCCATGGCATGCATACTTTATACTGAACAAAAATATAAACGCAACATGCAACAATTTCAACGATTCATATAAGGAAATCAGTCAATTGAAATAAATTCATTAGGTCCTAATCTATGGATTTCACATGACTGTTGGGGCAATACTGTATGTGAATTAGAGTGGGTCCAGGGTTTCTGGGATGATGGTGTTGATGTGAGCCTTGACCAGCCCCTCATAGCACTTCATGGCTACAGATGTGAGTGTTTACGGGGGGATAGTCATTTAGATAGGTTACCTCGGCGTTCTTGGGCACAGGGACTATTGTGGTCTGCTTGAAACATGTAGGTATTACAGACTGGGTCAGGGAGAGGTGTAAAATGGCAGTGAAGACACCCGCCAGGTGGTCAGGGCATGCTCTGAGGACACATCCTGGTAATCCGTCTGGCCCCGCGGCCTTGTGAATGTTAACCTGTTTAAAGGTCCTACTCACATCGGCTAAGGAGAGCGAGATCACACAGTCATCTGGAACTGCTGGTGCTCTCATGCATGTTTCAGTGTTATTGGCCTCGAAGCGAGCATGGAAGGCATTTAGCTCATCTGGTAGGCTAGCCTCGCTGGGCAGCTCGTGGCTTGTTTTCCCTTTGTAATCCCTGATAGTTTGAAAGCCCTGCCACATCCGATGAGCGTCATAGCTGGCGTAGTAGGATTCCATCTTAGTCCTGTATTGACGCTTGATGGTTCATCGGAGGTCGTAGTGGGTTTTCTTATAAGCGTCCAGATTAGTGTTCCGTACCTTGAAAGCGGCAGCTCTAGCCTTTAGCTCAGTGCGGATGTTGTCTGAATTCCATGGCTTCTGGTTGGGATATGTACGTCCGGTCACTGTGGGGACGACGTCATCGATGCACTTATTAATGAAGCCGGTAACTGATGTGGTAAACCCCCGGAAAATATTTCAATCTCTGCTAGCGAAACAGTCCTGTAGCTTAGCATCTGCTTCATTGGACCACTTCTGTATTAAGCGTTTTATCAAATCAAATCAAATTTATTTATATAGCCCTTCTTACATCAGCTGATGTCTCAAAGCGCTGTACAGAAACCCAGCCTAAAACCCCAACAGCAAGCAATGCAGGTGTAGAAGCACGGTGGCTAGGAAAAACTCCCTAGAAAGGCCAAAACCTAGGAAGAAACCTAGAGAGGAACCAGGCCATGAGGGGTGGCCAGTCCTCTTCTGGCTGTGCCGGGTGGAGATTATAACAGCACATGGCCAAGATGTTCAAATGTTCATAAATGTCCAGCATGGTCAAATAATAATAATCATAGTAGTTGTCGAGGGCGCAACAAGTCAGTAACACAAGAGTAAGTGTCAGTTGGCTTTTTCATAGCCAATCTTTGAGAGTATCTCTACCGCTCCTGCTGTCTCTAGAGAGTTGAAAACAGCAGGTCTGGGACAGGTAGCACGTCCGGTGAACAGGTCAGGGTTCCAGCAGGTCTGGGACAGCAGGTCTGGGACAGGTAGCACGTCCGGTGAACAGGTCAGGGTTCCATAGCCGCAGGCAGAACAGTTGGAACTGGAGCAGCAGCACGGCCAGGTGGACTGGGGACAGCAAGGAGTCATCAAGCCAGGTAGTCCTGAGGCATGGTCCTAGGGCTCAGGTCCTCCGAGAGAGAGAAAGAAAGAAAGAAAGAGAGAAAGAGAGAATTAGAAAGAGCATATTTAAATTCACACAGGACACCGGAAAAGACAAGAGAAATACTCCAGATGTGACAGACTGACACTAGCCCCCCGACACATAAACTACTGCAGCATAAATACTGGAGGCTGAGACAGGAGGGGTCAGGAGAAACTGTGGCCCCATCCGATGAAACCCCCGGACAGGGCCAAACAGGTAGGATATAACCCCACCCACTTTGCCAAAGCACAGCCCCCACACCACTGGTACTGGTACTTACTGGTACTTCCTGTTTGAGTTTTTGCTTGTAAGCAGGAATCAGGAGGATAGAGTTATGGTCTGATTTGCCAAAGGGAGGGTGAGGGAGAGCTTTGTACGCATCTCTGTGTGGAGTAAAGGTGATCTAGAGTTTATTCACCTCTAGTTGCACAGGTGACATGCTGGTAACAATGAGGTCAAACGGATTTTAGTTTTCCTTCATTAAAATCACCGGCCAGGAGAAGCACTGCCTCTTGTGGTGGAAACAATATTTACAAAAAAAGTTAAGATCAGTACATTTAATTAAAAAAACAAGCAATATTGGTCAGCTATCCACTGCAGTGCCATTGTGTGTGTGTGTGTGTGTGTGTGTGTGTGTGTGTAGTGTGTGTGTGTGTGTGTGTGTGTGGGTGGGTGCGTGCGTGCGTGCGTGCGTGCGTGCGTGCGTGCGTCGTGTGTGTGTAGTGATCTGTCAGTCAGATCAGACTAACCACCCTGAAGGTGTTCCGTGGAGGTGCGGTCCAGAGCTCTGACATCATGTCTTGGAGTCAGCAGGCTCTCACATCACAGGCAGAAACAGAGTCAGAGACATGGTGCTGGAAAAGCTTTTTAGTCCTTTCTCTGAGATACAACTAGGGCTGAAAACTCTCTGTTTATACAAACCAACATGATTGCCTACAATTAGGAGAGGATTGGATTTAGAATGAGAAGATGTGGTTTAACAACTTGATACTGTAGAAATTAGTGTCGTCCGCTGTAATTACGGGAAAAAGTCTCCGAGCACTGAAACCATATTCAAGTGACTGTATTTGTTGTGTTCTCTTATATTGTCCCGCACTTTAATTACTGTAGTTTGTCAGTGTCTCAGCAATCCTAATGATTCTACTATGGCTCTAAAGCATCTAGCCCCAGTGTAGACTATCCAAGGTCTTATGTAGACACTGTATGTGTGAACAGCTCTTGTTGTTGCCTACAAGCAAGGACTTTGTATGTACTGGCAACTGTATCTGATCCAACAGTTACGTGTATACAGTTATACAGTATACAGTATACAGTTCTACAGTAAACAGTTATACAGTAAACAGTTATACAGTTATACAGTAAACAGTTATACAGTAAACAGTTATACAGTTATACAGTTATACAGTAAACAGTTATACAGTTATACAGTAAACAGTTATACAGTAATACAGTATACAGTAAACAGTTATACAGTAAACAGTAAACAGTATACATTATACAGTAATACAGTTATACAGTAAACAGTTATACAGTAATACAGTTATACAGTTATACAGTAAACAGTTATACAGTTATACAGTTATACAGTAAACAGTTATAGTTATACAGTATACAGTAAACAGTTATACAGTAAACAGTATACATTATACAGTAATACAGTTATACAGTAAACAGTTATACTGTAATACGGTTATACAGTTATACAGTAAACAGTTATACAGTAATACAGTATACAGTTATACAGTAAACAGTTATACAGTAATAAAGTATAGAGTATACAGTAAACAGTAAACAGTAAACAGTATACAGTAAACAGTTATACAGTATACAGTTATGCAGTTATACAGTATACAGTATACAGTAAACAGTTATACAGTAATACAGTATACAGTAAACAGTTATACAGTAATACAGTATACAGTAAACAGTTATACAGTAAACAGTAAACAGTATACATTATACAGTAATACAGTTATACAGTAAACAGTTATACAGTAATACAGTATACAGTTATACAGTAAACAGTTATACAGTAATACAGTATAGAGTATACAGTAAACAGTAAACAGTATACATTATACAGTAAACAGTTATACAGTATACAGTTATACAGTTATACAGTATACAGTATACAGTAAACAGTTATACAGTAATACAGTATACAGTAAACAGTTATACAGTAAACAGTAAACAGTATACATTATACAGTAATACAGTTATACAGTAAACAGTTATACAGTAATACAGTATACAGTTATACAGTAAACAGTTATACAGTAATACAGTATAGAGTATACAGTAAACAGTAAACAGTATACATTATACAGTAAACAGTTATACAGTATACAGTTATACAGTTATACAGTATACAGTATACAGTAAACAGTTATACAGTAATACAGTATACAGTAAACAGTTATACAGTAAACAGTAAACAGTATACATTATACAGTAATACAGTTATACAGTAAACAGTTATACAGTAATACAGTATACAGTTATACAGTAAGCAGTTATACAGTAATACAGTATAGAGTATACAGTAAACAGTAAACAGTATACATTATACAGTAAACAGTTATACAGTATACAGTTATACAGTTATACAGTTATACAGTATACAGTTATGCATTTACACAGTATACAGTAAACACTTATATAGTAAACAGTTATACAGTATACAGTTATACAGTATACTGTGATACAGTAAACAGTTATACAGTTATACAGTCATTCATTAAACAGTATACAGTATGCATTTATACAGTATACAGTAAACAGTTATACAGTATACAGTATACAGTATACACTTATACAGTAAACAGTTATACAGCATACAGTTATACAGTCATACAGTAAACAGTTATACAGTATACAGTTATACAATATACAGTTATACAGTAAACAGTATACAGTAATACAGTATACAGTTACACAGTTATACAGTAAACCGTTATACAGTTATACAGTTATACAGTTATATAGTAAACAGTTATACAGTATACATTTATACAGTATACAGTTATACAGTTATACAGTTATACAGTAAACAGTTATACAGTATACAGTATACATTCATACAATATACAGTATACAGTTATACAGTTATACAGTAAACAGTATACAGTATACATTTATACATTATACAGTAAACAGTTATACAGTTATACATACAGTAATACAGTTATACAGTAAACAGTTATACAGTATACTGTGATACAGTAAACAGTTATACAGTAATACAGTATACAGTTATACAGTTATACAGTAAACAGTAAACATTATCCAGTTATACAGTTATACAGTAAACAGTTATACAGTAAACAGTATACAGTTATGCAGTTATACAGTTATACAGTTATACAGTATACAGTATACAGTAAACAGTTATACAGTAATACAGTATACAGTATACAGTTATACAGTAAACAGTAAACAGTATACAGTATGCATTTAGACAGTAAACAGTAAACAGTTATATAGTATACATTATACAGTATACAGTTATACAGTATACTGTGATACAGTAAACAGTTATACAGCATACAGTTATACAGTTATACAGTCATACAGTAAACAGTATACAGTATGCATTTATACAGTCATACAGTAAACAGTTATACAGTATACAGTTATACAATATACAGTTATACAGTAAACAGTAAACAGTATACAGTATACAGTAAACAGTATACAGTAATACAGTATACAGTTACACAGTTATACAGTAAACCGTTATACAGTTATACAGTTATACAGTAAACAGTTATACAGTATACAGTTATACAGTATATATTTATACAGTATACAGTTATACAGTAAACCGTTACACAGTTATACAGTTATACAGTAAACAGTTATACAGTATACCGTTATACAGTATACAGTATACAGTTATACAGAATACAGTTATACAGTTATACAGTATACAGTTATACAGAATACAGTTTCTACAACTTGATTGGAGTGCACCTGTGGTAAATTAAATTGATTGGACATGATTTGGAAGGGCACACACCTGTCTATATAAGATCCCACAGTTGACAGTGCATGTCAGAGCAAAAACCAAGCCATGAGGTCGAAGGAATTGGCATCATCCCTACGGTGAAGCATGGTGGTGGCAGCATCAAACTGTGGGGATGTTTTCCATCTGCGGGAGACCAGTCAGGATCGAGGGTTAGATGAACGGAGCAAAGCACAAAGATCCTTGATGAAAACCTTTTCCAGAGCACTCAGGACCTCAGACTGGGTTGTAGGTTCACCTTCCAACAGGACAACGACCCTAAGCACACAGAAAAGACAATGCAGGGCTGACTTTGGGACAAGTCTCTGAATGTCCTTGAGTGTCCCAGCTAGAGCCCGAATTTGAACCCAATCGAACATCTCTGGAGAGACCTGAAAATAGCTGTATAGCGACGCTCCCCATCCAACATGACGGAGCTAGAGAGGATCTGCAGAGAAGAATGTGAGAAACTCCCCAAATACAGGTGTGCCAAGCTTGTAGCGTCATAGTCAAAAACACTGAAGGCTGTAATCGCTGCCAAAGGTGCTTCAACAAAGAATTGAGTAAAGGGTCTGAATATTTATGTAAATGAGATATATCCGTTTTTTATTTCATTTTTTTGCAAAAATTTCTACAAACCTCTTTTTGCTTTGTCATTATGGGGTATTGTGTGTAGATTGATGAGGGGAAAAAAACAATTGAATCAATTTTTGAATAAGGCTGTAACCTAACAAAATGTGGAAAAAGTCAAGGGGTCTGAATACTTTCTGAATGTACTGCATATACTGTATACAGTATAGCCAACCTACACTTAATCCAGACATGCAAATATGATAGAAATACATTTGAACTTGTATTTGATACTTGATACTAGGCACTTTGTTTGACACTCCCTAAATAGTCACAGCATCATTATGTGACAAATGCCTTAAAGTTGAACTTGATACTAGGCACTTTGTTTGACGCTCCCTTAATAGTCACGACATCACTATGTGACAAATGCTTTAAAGTTGAACTTGATTCTTTGTTACTTTGTTTGTGCTGTCTAAATAGCATGTGAAGATATATACCATGTCAGATAAGTAAGATTCTGCATGTGTCATCATGGGTTTGAGATATAGTTTGAAAACAGATCTAGGATGTAGTATTTTGTGTTTAATTGCTCTGTGGTGTCTCTGTTCAGCAGAACTGTTTTCTATGGCCTTATGGGTCACACCACCAGTCCATACCACTAATTAGAAACGCTTTAACTACACTTGAACTGCTGCACAGTCACACCCTACCATTTAAAATCTCTCAACCAATCACCCAAGCATTTAAAAGCCATGGACCAATAACGTGGTTCCTGCTAGCCAACTTAACCGCACTGCTCTTAGAGCTGAGCAGAGTTAGAGCCCAGCAGGGTAACAGCGAAAACCACAATAAGGCCCAATGTGAACTTCTGACAAAAACTAATCTTTGTTTTATCATCACTGTTAATGTGAATGCCCTCCATAAATTCCCTCATAAACTGTCTCTTAATGCCTTTGAAAACGTTGGGGGGGGGGGGCTCCGGGATGAAAGGACATGTGAATACAAACGTTGAGCTAGCTGCTTTGACAGGCCGTTTTTTCTCCCTCTCCTCATAAGACACAGTGGATGGTGTGGTGGAAGGAGTTTCCATTGGCAGTGGTCCGTGGGAACCCATGGGAATTACAAGTTCAGCATCTTCTCAAATACTAAACTCACAGCTTTGTAACATGCAGGCGATCACCAGAGACATCCTACTTTTTTAAAACGTTATATATACTGTATATATATATATATATACTTTTTTTGTGAGTTCTTTTTATTTTTTATTAAACAACTACAATACAACACAATAGACAATAGAAATGATGGATCTCAGTGATCAGGGTATTCTTCCGTTCTTCTTCTTTATTATACAATGTATTATTAACACCAGCCTGTTATTGGAAAGTCTTGCTTGGTGAACTGTGAAACCAGTTTTTATATTCACCTTGTCCAAAACCCTTGTGTTATGCATGTCCTTGGTTTCACTAGTCATAGCTGTAGGGTTGCATTCATTTAAACCAAACGTTTACACAAAGTATGTTCTGTTAATAATGAACTATTACAGAATATAATCTGCAGGAGAACTTTGTGACAGAACTAGTCCACCTCACGATTAGCTAGGTGGTTAGAGTATCAGGGCTTGTGGCCTTGATTATCTACTCCTCTGTATTTTCACCTTCAGTTTGTTCAGAAACAGGGCTTGTGTTTCTCCATTAATTTACTGTAGTCATGAGACTTCTAAAAACCCAGGCCTGATTCAGTCTGGCTTCATTTTACTGTAGTCATGAGGCTTCTAAAAACCCAGGCCTGATTCAGTCTGGCTTCATTTTACTGTAGTCATGAGGCTTTTAAAAACCCAGGCCTGATTCAGAGTCTGGCTTCATTTTACTGTAGTCATGAGGCTTCTAAAAACCCAGGCCTGATTCAGTCTGGCTTCATTTTACTGTAGTCATGAGACTTCTAAAAACCCAGGCCTGATTCAGTCTGGCTTCATTTTACTGTAGTCATGAGGCTTCTAAAAACCCAGGCCTGATTCAGTCTGGCTTCATTTTACTGTAGTCATGAGGCTTCTAAAAACCCAGGCCTGATTCAGTCTGGCTTCATTTTACTGTAGTCATGAGGCTTTTAAAAACCCAGGCCTGATTCAGTCTGGCTTCATTTTACTGTAGTCATGAGGCTTTTAAAAACCCAGGCCTGATTCAGTCTGGCTTCATTTTACTGTAGTCATGAGGCTTCTAAAAACCCAGGCCTGATTCAGTCTGGCTTCATTTTACTGTAGTCATGAGGCTTCTAAAAACCCAGGCCTGATTCAGTCTGGCTTCATTTTACTGTAGTCATGAGGCTTCTAAAAACCCAGGCCTGATTCAGTCTGGCTTCATTTTACTGTAGTCATGAGGCTTCTAAAAACCCAGGCCTGATTCAGTCTGGCTTCATTTTACTGTAGTCATGAGGCTTTTAAAAACCCAGGCCTGATTCAGAGTCTGGCTTCATTTTACTGTAGTCATGAGACTTCTAAAAACCCAGGCCTGATTCAGTCTGGCTTCATTTTACTGTAGTCATGAGACTTCTAAAAACCCAGGCCTGATTCAGTCTGGCTTCATTTTACTGTAGTCATGAGGCTTCTAAAAACCCAGGCCTGATTCAGTCTGGCTTCATTTTACTGTAGTCATGAGGCTTCTAAAAACCCAGGCCTGATTCAGTCTGGCTTCATTTTACTGTAGTCATGAGGCTTCTAAAAACCCAGCCCTGATTCAGTCTGGCTTCATTTTACTGTAGTCATGAGGATCCTGAGTGGCGCAGCGGTCTAAGGCACTGTGTCTCAGTGCTTGAGGCGTCACTACAGGCACCCTGGTTCAAATCCAGGCTGTATCACAACCGGCTGTGATTTGGAGTACCATAGGGTGGTGCACAATTGGCCCAGTATCGTCCTGGTTTAGGGTTTGACCGGTGTAGGCTGTCATTGTAAATAAGGATTTGTTCTTAACTGACTTGCCTGGTTAATTAAAGGTCATTAAAAAAAGAACAGTCACATTTGAGTACAACTCTGCTGCAGTCACAATGATCAGGACAGAAATAACACTGTGCCTCCAGACATGACTAAATAATGACATTCTGTTTCAGATTTTGGAGGCCATGGCAAGATGACGCAGAGATGGGAACACAGAAGAAGATGTGATTGGTCTGCTTGGTAAGAGCCCTTCTCTCTCTTTCTGATGAATAGAGACATTTCAAATGTTATATATTATGGCTATGTGCAGTGTTGTAACGATGTGCAAATAGGTAATAAATAAAGATAAATATGGGTTGTCTTTACAATGGTGTTTGTTCTTCACTGGTTGCCCTTTTCTTGTGGCAACAGGTCACACATCTTGCTGCTGTAATGGCACACTGTGGTATTTCACCCAGTAGATATGGGAGTTTATCAAAATTTGATGTATTTTCCAATTATTTGTGGGTCTGTGTAATATGAGAGAAATATGTGTCTCTAATATGGTCATACATTTGGCAGGAGGTTAGGAAGTGCAGCTCAGTTTCTACCTCACTTTGTGGACAGTGTGCATATAGTCTTCTCTTGGGAGACAGGTCTGCTTACGGCGGCCTTTCTCAATAGCAAGGCTATGCTCACTGAGTCTGTACATAGTCAAAGCTTTCCTTCAGTTTGGGTCAGTCACAGTGGTCATGTATTCTGCTGCTGTGTACTCTTTGTTCAGGGCCAAATCGCCCTCTCTCTCTCTCTCTCTCTCTCTCTCTCTCTCTCTCTCTCTCTCTCTCTGTCTCTCTCTCTCTCTCTCTCTCTCTTTCTCTCTCTCTCTCTGTCTCTCTCTCTCTGTCTCTCTCTCTCTGTCTCTCTCTCTCTCTCTCTCTCTCTCTCACCCTCTCTCTCTCTCTCTCTCTCTCCCTTGTTCTCTTGCTCCTGCAGATTACATGAATAAAGGTCTCATATGCCAAAACAGCTGCTTATTTCGGCCTTGACCCGTGTGGACAGTATAATTACATACCCCTTGATCCAACTCTGACCATGTCCATTGCATAAGGGTTACAGGGCAATGATAGTGTCCATAACCATGGTAATTGTGCTTACTAACCCAAAGGATAGTTGTGGGTCTACATGGGAATATACTGTATACATAACTCAACATTTAGAATCACAACAAACACATCATTTGTGGACTTACTAGTCAAAGGGAATATGGTTTTCTGCTTTAAACGCAGTGGTAGAATGAGTGTAGCTAGACTTGCAGATGCATCGTTTGCAGTATTCTAGTGATTTCTTTCATTTGGTAAAAGATCAATAAGATATAAATTCCATAGCATCTGCAGCAGGACATATCTCCAGGAACACATTTTATAATCATATTTTTTTTTACCCACCTTTTCTCCCCAGTTTAGCGATATCCAATTGCGATCCAATTCCGATCTTGTCTCATCGCTGCATCTTCCCAACGGGCTCGGGAGAGGCGAAGGTCGAGTCATGTGTCCTCCGAAACATGACCCGCCAAACCACGCCTCTTAACACCCGCCCGTTTAACCTCGGAAGCCAAGTGCACCAATGTGTCAGAGGAAAAACCGTTGAACTGACGACCGGAGTCAGCCTGGAGGCGCCCGGCCAACCACAAGGAGTTGCGATACACTGCGCCACACTCTGAGGCCTCAGGAACAATTATTTTGATATATGTTTTTACTGAACTTGAAAAGTATTTTGTATAATTCTGTAAAATGAATCAGACTTAAATGATTTTTAATACCATGAGGAAGTCAAACCCAATGAGTCCCATCGGGACACTGGTGTGTTTTGGACTTTTAACCCCTGTTAAACATTGTGAGAAAAAAATGTATGTACTTACAGCATTCATATAAATTCATTATTATTAGGTTCTTGCTTGGCTGACTTTTTTAAATTTGTTGCCATTTGTCAATAAAAGCTCATGAATGCCAACTGTTAATGTCACGTTGTTTTGTGTTCTACTTGTAGCCCTGGTTGTCCTGAAAACAGAAATGAAAGGAGAAATGAAAGGCAGTCAGATCTGTCATTTTTAAAACCTCAGCATTTGACACATTTTGCAGTAGAAAGACAGAGAAAGTACTATGAAAAATATTACCTTTGGCACTGTTGAATAATTTAATAATTACATTTTTCTGTTCAATTCTATTGTTTGAACAAAAAAACACAGATCTATCCAATAGTATTAATCAGACTTCAAAGGGCTTTAGTCGAGTTAAAGCACTATTTCTCATTGTGATAAGCAATATGCTTAACTAGCTCAATCCATTTCCCCATTCATCCAGACAGACAGAGGGACCACCATAAATATTGAGTTTTTCATTGGCAATTAAAAATTTGAATTGGTCAGATTCTTCATTGTCAGCGCTTCCTATCATAAATCAGACAGACATACAGTGCCATGTGTAGCCCAAGATTAATCAATTAACTAGGATATGGTGCCTGGCTGACTGACTGGCTGACTGACTGACTGACTGGCTGACTTACTGCCTGACTGGCTGACTGACTGCCTGACTGGCTGACTGACTGACTGACTGACTGACTGCCTGACTGGCTGACTGCCTGGCTGGCTGGCTGACTGGCTGACTTACTGCCTGACTGGCTGACTGACTGCCTGACTGACTGACTGCCTGGCTGACTGGCTGACTGCCTGGCTGGCTGGCTGACTGACTGCCTAAATGCCTGACTGGCTGACTGCCTGGCTGGCTGACTGCCTGGCTGACTGACTGGCTGACTGACCGGCTGACTTACTGCCTGACTGGCTGACTGCCTGACTGGCTGACTGACTGACTGACTGGCTGACTGGCTGACTGCCTGGCTGGCTGGCTGGCTGGCTGGCTGACTGACTGCCTAAATGCCTGACTGGCTGACTGCCTGTCTGGCTGACTGCCTGGCTGACTGCCTGGCTGACTGACTGGCTGACTGACTGGCTGACTTCCAGCCTGACTGACTGACTGCCTGACTGGCTGACTGACTGACTGACTGGCTGGCTGACCTGCTGACTGCCTGGCTGGCTGGCTTCCTGGCTGGCTGACTGTCTGCCTGCCTGCCTGACTGCCTGGCTGACTGCCTGGCTGACTGGCTGACTGGCTGGCTGGCTGGATGCCTGCCTGACTGCCTGGCTGACTGCCTGGCTGACTGACTGCCTGGCTGACTGCCTGGCTGACTGGCTGGCTGACTGCCTGACTGCCTGACTGGCTGACTGGCTGGCTGGCTGGCTGCCTGCCTGCCTGCCTGACTGCCTGGCTGACTGACTGGCTGACTGACGGCCTGACTGGCTGACTGCCTGGCTGACTGGCTGGCTGACTGCCTGGCTAGCTGACTGCCTGGCTGACTGACTGCCTGGCTGACTGACTGACTGGCTGGCTGGCTGACTGGCTGGCTGACTGCCTGACTGGCTGACTGGCTGACTACCTGACTGGCTGACTGATTGGATGATTTAAGTTATATTGTCTGTTTTAGGTCAGGGATACTCACCTCACCACAACTTACATCACCTTACCTCAACTCACCCCACCATACCTCACCTCACCACACCATACCTTACCTCACATCACCTCACCCCACCATACCTTACCTCACCTCACCTCACCTCACCACACCCCACCATACCTTACCTCACCTCACCTCACCTTACCTTACCGCATCTCACCCCACCACACCTTACCTCACCTCACCCCACCACACCTTACATCACCTTACCTCAACTCAACTCCCCCCACCCCACCATACATCACATCACCTCACCCCACCACATCTTACCTCACCTCACCTCACCCCACCACACCATACCTTACCTCACCTTACCTTACCTCACCTCACCATACCTTACCTCACCATACCTCACCTCACCTTACCTCACCTCATCTCACCTCACCATACCTTACCTCACCATACCTCACCTCACCTTACCTCACCTCACCTCACCTCACCCTACCTTACCTCATTTCACTCCACCATAACTTACAAGCCTCACCTCACCTCACTCCTACACCATCCTACTGACCCCGTCCTACAACCCTTTACCATCCTACTGACCCCACCCTACAACCCTACACCATCCTACTGACCCCGTCCTACAACCCTACACCATCCTACTGACCCCATCCTACAACCCTACACCATCCTACTGACCCCATCCTACAACCCTACACCATCCTACAGACCCCATCCTACAACCCTACACCATCCTACTGACCCCATCCTACAACCCTACACCATCCTACTGACCCCATCCTACAACCTTTTACCGTCCTACTGACCCCATCATACAACCCTACACCATCCTACTGACCCCGTCCTACAACCCCTTACCATCCTACTGACCCCATCCTACAACCCTACACCATCCTACTGACCCCGTCCTACAACCCTTTACCATCCTACTGACCCCGTCCTACAACCCTTTACCATCCTACTGACCCCGTCCTACAACCCTTTACCATCCGACTGACCCCATCCTACAACCCTACACCATCCTACTGACCCCATCCTACAACCCTACACCGTCCACTGACCCCTACAACCCTTTACCATCCTACTGAGCCCATCCTACAACCCTACACCATCTTACTGACCCCGTCCGACAACCCTACACCATCCTACTGACCCCGTCCTACAACCCTTTACCATCCTACTGACCACCTTAATACACAATATCTCACCATACCTCACCCACCTCACGCTACCACACCTCACCATACCTTACCTCACCTCACCCCACCATACCTTACCTCACTCCACCTTACCTTACCTCACCACACCTCACCTCACCTCACCATACCTTACCTCACCTCACCATACCTCACCTCACCCACCATAGCTCACCTCACCACACCTCACCCTACCCTACCACACCTCACCCACCATAGCTCACCTCACCCTATGACACCATACCTTACCTCACCTCACCTCACCCTACCACATCTCACCCACCATACCTCACCCCACCATATCTCACCTCACCCTATCACACCATACCTCACATCACCCCACCATACCGTAACTCATCTCATCTCACCCCACCATACCTTACCTCACCTCACCTCACCACACCCCACCATACCTTAACTCACCTCACCTCACCTTACCGCATCTCACATCACATCACCTCACCCCACCATACCTTACCTCACCTCACCCCACCATACCTTACCTCACCTCACCTCACCACAACTTACATCACCTTACCTCACCTCACCCCACCATACCTTACCTCACATCACCTCACCCCACCATACCTCACCTCACCTCACCTCACCACACCCCACCATACCTTACCTTACCGCATCTCACCCCACCACACCTTACCTCACCTCACCCCACCACACCTTACATCACCTTACCTCAACTCAACTCCCCCCACCCCACCATACATCACATCACCTCACCCCACCACATCTTACCTCACCTCACCTCACCCCACCACACCATACCTTACCTCACCTTACCTCACCTCACCTCACCCCACCATACCTTATCTCACCATACCTCATCTCACCTCACCTTACCTCACCTCATCTCACCTCACCTTACCTCACCTCACCTCACCTCACCTCACCATACCTTACCTCACCTCACCTCACCCTACCTTACCTCATTTCACCCCACCATAACTTACAAGCC
>NC_138295.1:92930000-92935000 GCF_965601325.2 Salmo salar
CTCAGTTTTACACAATTCCTGACATTTAATCCTAGTAAAAATTCCCTGCTTTAGGTCAGTTAGGATAACCACTTTATTTTAAGAATGTGAAATGTCAGAATAATAATTTATTTCAGCTTTTATTTTTTCATCACATTCCCAGTGGGTCATAAGTTTACATACACTCTATTAGTATTTGGTAGCATTGCCTTTAAATTGTTTAACTTGGGTCAAACATTTTGGGTAGCCTTCCATAAGCTTCCCACAACAAATTGGGTGAATTTTGGCCCATTCCTCCTGACAGAGCTGGTGTAACTGAGTCAGGTTTGTAGGCCTCCTTGCTCGCACACGCTTTATCAGTTCTGCCCACAAATCTTCTATAGGGTTGAGGTCAGGGCTTTGTGATGGCCACTCCAATACCTTGACTTTGTTGTCCTTAAGCCATTTTGAAACAACTTTGGAAGTATGCTTGGGGTCATTGTCCATTTGCAAGACCCATTTGCGACCAAGCTTTAACTTCCTGACTGATGTCTTGAGATGTTGCTTCAATATATCCACATAATTTCCCTTCCTCATGATGCCATCTATTTTGTGAAGTGCACCAGTCCCTCCTGCAGCAAAGCACCCACAAAACATGATGCTGCCACCCCCGTGCTTCACGGTTGGGATGGTGTTCTTCGGCTTGCAAGCCTTCCCCTTTTTCCTCCAAACATAACGATGGTCATTAAGACCAAACAGTTCTATTTTTGTTTCATCAGACCAGAGGACATTTCTCCAAAAAGTACGATCTTTGTCCCCATGTGCAGTTGCAAACCGTAGTCTGGCTTTTTTATGGCGGTTTTGGAGCAGTGGCTTCTTCCTTGTTGAGTGGCCTTTCAGGTTATGTTTTAGATGGTTTTGTACCTGTTTCCTCCAGCATCTTCACAAGGTCCTTTGCTGTTGTTCAACACTAGTGTCTACAGTGGGACTCGTGACTAATCCACAGTGTTATGTGTTCAACACTAGTGTCTATAGTGGGACTCTGACTAATCCACAGTGTTATGTGTTCAACACTAGTGTCTACAGTGGGACTCTGACTAATCCACGGTGTGTTCAGTACCTCCGCTGCCAAGACAACGTGAAGCGCTCTGGTGTATCTACACCATACAGTAACACACACTCACATTCAACAAATTTTAGACTGCTTCCTTTTAGTGGTATGACTGTAAAAAAAGGTCAACCTGCGCACGTGCACGTAAGAACTATGCAGGGATGCTATTCAGCGTGAGGAGGTGCGGGTGAATTGGTGGTTTGTGACGAAGACGTGTCACTGTGAGGATGACTGTGGTGATGTGCAGCAGGATTGGTTGTACAGTGTGATAGTGTAACAGGTCTGGAACAGTCTCAGTGTGACATCTCTATCAGCTCCTCACAGCCCTGCTGTTGGTTCACAAACAGCCTCAGCGGTTTCAGTTAGTCAGTCAGGTCCTTCCTGTTGCCTAGATACACCCCCCCCCCCCCCAGCTACATCCCAAATTACACCCTATTTCCTATGGGGCCCTGGTCTAAAGTAGTGCATTATGTAGGGAATAAGGTGCCATAGGGCCCTGGTCTAAAGTAGTGCACTATGTAGGGAATAGGGTGCCATTTGGGACCCCTTCCCTAGTCTACAGTTGTCATTCTGACAGGAAGTGTGCTGAGAGAGATCAATGCCCCTCCAGACATGCCTCGGTCCACCACCAAACCCAGACTGCTAACTGTCATCCTGCACCTGAACCTAATGAAAGACATAGATATGCAGGTTTGACGTTTATTGGGATGAGTCTTGTCCTGGAGGCAGAAATTATTGATGTCCCCTAAGGTGCAAAGGCTCTTATTATAAAAATTCACAAAAACAAAAAAATAGCTTTTTTTGGTCTAAATTTAAGGTTAGGGTTAGGCATTAGGGTTAGCAGTGTGGTTAAGGTTAGGGTTAAGGTTAGGGTTAGCAGTGTGGTTAAGGTTAGGGTTAGGGATTAGGGTTAGCAGTGTGGTTAAGGTTAGGGTTAAGGTTAGGGTTAGCAGTGTGGTTAAGGTTAGGGTTAAGGTTAGGGTTAGCAGTGTGGTTAAGGTTAGGGTTAGGGATTAGGGTTAGCAGTGTGGTTAAGGTTAGGGTTAGGCATTAGGGTTAGCAGTGTGGTTAAGGTTAGGGTTAGGCATTAGGCTTAGCAGTGTGGTTAAGGTTAGGGTTAGGCATTAGGGTTAGCAGTGTGGTTAAGGTTAGGGTTAGGCATTAGGGTTAGCAGTGTGGTTAAGGTTAGGGTTAGGCATTAGGGTTAGCAGTGTGGTTAAGGTTAGGGATAGGCATTAGGGTTAGCAGTGTGGTTAAGGTTAGGGTTAGGCATTAGGGTTAGCAGTGTGGTTAAGGTTAGGGTAAGGCATTAGGGTTAGCAGTGTGGTTAAGGTTAGGGTTAGGCATTAGGGTTAGCAGTGTGGTTAAGGTTAGGGTTAGGCATTAGGCTTAGCAGTGTGGTTAAGGTTAGGGTTAGGCATTAGGGTTAGCAGTGTGGTTAAGGTTAGGGTTAGGCATTAGGGTTAGCAGTGTGGTTAAGGTTAGGGTAAGGCATTAGGGTTAGCAGTGTGGTTAAGGTTAGGGTTAGGCATTAGGGTTAGCAGTGTGGTTAAGGTTAGGGTTAGGCATTAGGCTTAGCAGTGTGGTTAAGGTTAGGGTTAGGCATTAGGGTTAGCAGTGTGGTTAAGGTTAGGGTTAGGCATTAGGGTTAGCAGTGTGGTTAAGGTTAGGGTTAGGCATTAGGGTTAGCAGTGTGGTTAAGGTTAGGGTTAAGGTTAGGGTTAGCAGTGTGGTTAAGGTTAGGGTTAGGCATTAGGGTTAGCAGTGTGGTTAAGGTTAGGGTTAGGCATTAGGGTTAGCAGTGTGGTTAAGGTTAGGGTTAGGCATTAGGGTTAGCAGTGTGGTTAAGGTTAGGGTTAAGGTTAGGGTTAGCAGTGTGGTTAAGGTTAGGGTTAAGGTTAGGGTTAGGCATTAGGGTTAGCAGTGTGGTTAAGGTTAGGGTTAAGGTTAGGGTTAGCAGTGTGGTTAAGGTTAGGGTTAAGGTTAGGGTTAGCAGTGTGGTTAAGGTTAGGGTTAGGCATTAGGGTTAGCAGTGTGGTTAAGGTTAGGGTTAAGGTTAGGGTTAGCAGTGTGGTTAAGGTTAGGGTTAAGGTTAGGGTTAGCAGTGTGGTTAAGGTTAGGGTTAAGGTTAGGGTTAGCAGTGTGGTTAAGGTTAGGGTTAAGGTTAGGGTTAGCAGTGTGGTTAAGGTTAGGGTTAAGGTTAGGGTTAGCAGTGTGGTTAAGGTTAGGGTTAAGGTTAGGGTTAGCAGTGTGGTTAAGGTTAGGGTTAAGGTTAGGGTTAGCAGTGTGGTTAAGGTTAGGGTTAAGGTTAGGGTTAGCAGTGTGGTTAAGGTTAGGGTTAGGCATTAGGGTTAGCAGTGTGGTTAAGGTTAGGGTTAAAGTTAGGGTTAGCAGTGTGGTTAAGGTTAGGGTTAGGCATTAGGGTTAGCAGTGTGGTTAAGGTTAGGGTTAGGCATTAGGGTTAGCAGTGTGGTTAAGGTTAGAGTTAAGGTTAGGGTTAGCAGTGTGGTTAAGGTTAGGGTTAAGGTTAGGGTTAGCAGTGTGGTTAAGGTTAGGGTTAAGGTTAGGGTTAGCAGTGTGGTTAAGGTTAGGGTTAAGGTTAGGGTTAGCAGTGTGGTTAAGGTTAGGGTTAAGGTTAGGGTTAGCAGTGTGGTTAAGGTTAGGGTTAAGGTTAGGGTTAGCAGTGTGGTTAAGGTTAGGGTTAGGGTTAGGGTTAGGGTTAAGGTTAGGGTTAGCAGTGTGGTTAAGGTTAGGGTTTGGTTTGGTTTAAAATCCGAAGTTATGACTGTGGCTGTGCCAGCTTGTTACCAGTCTGCAGAGCTGCCTCCAGGACTAGATTAATGACGAAACGCTAACCTGCCATAGATATACTAAATGATGATGTGTTATCGGTTGGTTATTTGATTATACTAAGTGGGTTGTGATGACAACTCTTAGGGTCTCTCTTATTCGCCTTTGACCTGTTAGTGATATAATCAACAGGACATTATATCACTAGCCTAGCATAGGGATATAATCTACAGGACATCATATCACTAGCCTAGCATAGTGATATAATCAACAGGACATTATATCACTAGCCTAGCATAGTCATATAATTAATAGGACATTATATCACTAGCCTAGCATAGTCATATAATTTACAGGACATTATATCACTAGCCTAGCATAGTCATATAATTTACAGGACATTATATCACTAGCCTAGCATATAGTTAATAGGCTTACATTGGCCACCTCTCAGAGCCTGGTTCCTCTCTAAGTTTCTTCCTAGGTTCCCAGCCTTTCTAGGGAGTTTTTCCTAGCCACTGTGCCTCTACATCTGCATTGCTTGCTGTTTGGGGTTTTAGCCTGGGATTCTGTACATCACTTTGAGACATCAGCTGATGTAAAAAGGGCTTTATAAATGGGTGGGTTATTTGACTTACTCTAGCCTAGCCCAGGCTCTAAGCGGATCTGTCTGGTCATGGTATTACAATGAACTGCTTAGCTAACACTAGCCTAGCCCAGG
This sequence comes from Salmo salar, assembly GCF_965601325.2. NCBI lineage: Eukaryota > Metazoa > Chordata > Actinopteri > Salmoniformes > Salmonidae > Salmo > Salmo salar. Next base: position 92,934,581 of record NC_138295.1, read on the forward strand.
CTCTAAGCGGATCTGTCTAGTCATGGTATTACAATGAATTGCTTAGCTAACACTAGCCTAGCCCAAGCTCTTAGCGTAGCTGTCTAGTCATGGCATTACAATGAACTGCTTAGCTAACACTAGCCTAGCCCAAGCTCTTAGCGTAGCTGTCTAGTCATGGCATTACAATGAACTGCTTAGCTAACACTAGCCTAGCCCAGGCTCTTAGCGTAGCTGTCTAGTCATAGCATTACAATGAACTGCTTAGCTAACACTAGTCTAGCCTAGCCAGGGCTCTTTCCGTAGCTGTCTAGTCATGGCATAACAATGACCTTCTTGCCTGGCTGTGTTTAGTACTGTGTACTTGTTTAGCGTCTAGCTAATTACCTATTTGTTTTTATTAGTCCAAGGTTGCTGACACTGGGAATGCTGTGTCTGGTG
>NC_138295.1:92940000-93057500 GCF_965601325.2 Salmo salar
CTGAGAAGGTATGTTTATAGGGTATACTACAGTAAACACAGACTGAGAAGGTATGTTTATAGGGTATACTACAGTAAACACAGACTGAGAAGGTATGTTTATAGGGTATACAACAGTACACACAGACTGAGAAGGTATGTTCATAGGGTATACTACAGTAAACAGACAGATGTGTTTATAGGGTATACTACAGTAAACTGACTGAGAAGGTATGTTTATAGGGTATACTACAGTAAACAGACTGAGAAGGTATGTTTATAGGGTATACTACAGTACACACAGACTGAGAAGGTATGTTTATAGGGTATACTACAGTAAACACAGACTGAGAAGGTATGTTTATAGGGTATACTACAGATCACACATACTGAGAAGGTATGTTTATAGGGTATACTACAGTAAACACAGACTGAGAAGGTATGTTTATAGGGTATACTACAGTAAACTGACTGAGAAGGTATGTTTATAGGGTATACTACAGTAAACACAGACTGAGAAGGTATGTTTATAGGGTATACTACAGTAAACAGACTGAGAAGGTATGTTTATAGGGTATACTACAGTAAACAGACTGAGAAGGTATGTTTATAGGGTATACTACAGTAAACACAGACTGAGAAGGTATGTTTATAGGGTATACTACAGTAAACACAGACTGAGAAGATATGTTTATAGGGTATACAACAGTACACACAGACTGAGAAGGTATGTTCATAGGGTATACTACATTAAACACAGACTGAGAAGGTATGTTTATAGGGTATACTACAGTAAACACAGACTGAGAAGATATGTTTATAGGGTATACCACAGTAAACACAGACTGAGAAGATATGTTTATAGGGTATACTACAGTAAACAGACAGATGTGTTTATAGGGTATACTACAGTAAACTGACTGAGAAGGTATGTTTATAGGGTATACTACAGTAAACACAGACTGAGAAGGTATGTTTATAGGGTATACTACAGTAAACCCAGACTGAAAAGGTATGTTTATAGGGTATACTACAGTAAACACAGACTGAGAAGGTATGTTTATAGGGTATACTACAGTAAACACAGACTGAGAGAAGGTATGTTTATAGGGTATACTACAGTAAACAGACTGAGAAGGTATGTTTATAGGGTATACTACAGTAAACACAGACTGAGAAGATATGTTTATAGGGTATACTACAGTAAACATAGACTGAGAAGGTATGTTTATAGGGTATACTACAGTAAACACAGACTGAGAAGGTATGTTTATAGGGTATACTACAGTAAACACAGACTGAGAAGATATGTTTATAGGGTATACTACAGTAAACAGACTGAGAAGGTATGTTTATAGGGTATACTACAGTAAACAGACTGAGAAGGTATGTTTATAGGTATACTAGAGTAAACACAGACTGAGAAGGTATGTTTATATCTAGACAAGATGGCGCCGACAGATATGGCAGCTCTGCTTCTAGCTCCTAAGCAACTTTGCAGTATGTTGTTTTTTTGTGTTTTATTTCTTACATTATTATCCCAGATTTTTTTGTTGTGTTATTACATACAGCCGGAAATAACTTTTGGATATCAAAGCGACGGTAACTCACCAGCATTACTACCTGGAATACGACTTTCCTGTATTGGAACCTTTGTTTGTACCTCCCAGGGCAATGTAACTTATCCCAGAGGCTGCTCCAAAACACCGCCGGCGAAGAAGAGGTATTCGGAGTGGACTTCTAGTCCGACCCAGGAGGCGTGCACACCATCCACCGCTTCCGAGTATATTACTCGCTAATGTTCAGTCTCTGGATAACAAAGTAGACGTCTCTCTGGAAGGATATCCTCACCCTGTGCTCATCAGGTGCATCAAAGCTGGGACCGAGAGACTCAAGAATAGCTTCTATCTCAAGGCCATCAGACTGTTAAATATCCATCCCTAGCCTGCTTCCACCCAGTTACACAACCCTGTACCTTAGAGGCTGCTGCCCTATATACATAGACATGGAATCACTTTCCACTTTAAATAATGGAAAACTAGTCGCTTTAATAATGTTTACATACTGCTTTACTCATCTCATATGTATATACTGTATTCTATTCTACTGTATTTTAGTCTATGCCACTCCAACATTGCTCAATCTAATATTTATATATTTCTTAATTACATTTGACTACTTTTAGATATGTGTGTATAATTGTGAATTGTTAGGTACTACTGCACTGTTGGAGATAAGAACACAAGCATTACGCTACACCCTCAATAACATCTGTTAAATATGTGTATGGACCAATCACATCTGTTAAATATGTGTATGGACCAATAACATCTGTTAAATATGTGTATGGACCAATAACATCTGTTAAATATGTGTATGGACCAATATCATCTGTTAAATATGTGTATGGACCAATAACATCTGTTAAATATGTGTATGGACCAATAACATCTGTTAAATATGTGTATGGACCAATAACATCTGTTAAATATGTGTATGGACCAATAACATCTGTTAAATATGTGTATGGACCAATATCATCTGTTAAATATGTGTATGGACCAATAACATCTGTTAAATATGTGTATGGACCAATAACATCTGTTAAATATGTGTATGGACCAATAACATCTGTTAAATATGTGTATGGACCAATAACATCTGCTAAATATGTGACCAATAACATCTGTTAAATATGTGTATGGACCAATAACATCTGCTAAATATGTGACCAATAACATCTGCTAAATATGTGTATGGACCAATAACATCTGCTAAATATGTCTATGGACCAATAACATCTGTTAAATATGTGTATGGACCAATATCATCTGTTAAATATGTGTATGGACCAATAACATCTGTTAAATATGTGTATGGACCAATATCATCTGTTAAATATGTGTATGGACCAATAACATCTGTTAAATATGTGTATGGACCAATAACATCTGTTAAATATGTGTATGGACCAATAACATCTGCTAAATATGTGACCAATAACATCTTCTAAATATGTGTATGGACCAATAACATCTGCTAAATATGTGTATGGACCAATAACATCTGCTAAATATGTATATGGACAATAACATCTGCTAAATATGTGTATGGACCAATAACATCTGCTAAATATGTGTATGGACCAATAACATCTGCTAAATATGTGTATGGACCAATAACATCTGCTAAATATGTGTATGGACCAATAACATCTGTTAAATATGTGTATGGACCAATAACATCTGCTAAATATGTGTATGGACCAATAACATCTGCTAAATATGTGTATGGACCAATAACATCTGCTAAATATGTGTATGGACCAATAACATCTGTTAAATATGTGTATGGACCAATAACATCTGCTAAATATGTGTATGGACCAATAACATCTGCTAAATATGTGACCAATAACATCTTCTAAATATGTGTATGGACCAATAACATCTGCTAAATATGTGTATGGACCAATAACATCTGCTAAATATGTGTATGGACCAATAACATCTGCTAAATATGTGTATGGACCAATAACATCTGTTAAATATGTGTATGGACCAATAACATCTGCTAAATATGTGTATGGACCAATAACATCTGCTAAATATGTGACCAATAACATCTTCTAAATATGTGTATGGACCAATAACATCTGCTAAATATGTGTATGGACCAATAACATCTGCTAAATATGTGTATGGACCAATAACATCTGCTAAATATGTGTATGGACCAATAACATCTGTTAAATATGTGTATGGACCAATAACATCTGCTAAATATGTGTATGGACCAATAACATCTGCTAAATATGTGTATGGACCAATAACATCTGCTAAATATGTGTATGGACCAATAACATCTGCTAAATATGTGTATGGACCAATAACATCTGCTAAATATGTGTATGGACCAATAACATCTGCTAAATATGTGTATGGACCAATAACATCTGCTAAATATGTGTATGGACCAATAACCTCTGTTAAATATGTGTATGGACCAATATCATCTGTTAAATATGTGTATGGACCAATAACATCTGTTAAATATGTGTATGGACCAATAACATCTGTTAAATATGTGTATGGACCAATAACATCTGCTAAATATGTGTATGGACCAATAACATCTGTTAAATATGTGTATGGACCAATAACATCTGTTAAATATGTGTATGGACCAAAAACATCTGCTAAATATGTGTATGTGACCAATAAAAATGTATTTGATTCAATTTTGATTTATAGGGTAAACTACTCTCTTTCTCGCTCTCTCAATTTAATTTAATTCAAAGGGCTTTATTGGCATGGGAAACATATGTTTACATTGCAAAAGCAAGTGAAATAACAATATAAAATGAACAGCAAACACTACACTCACAACAGTTTGAAAGGAACTCTCTCTCTTTCTCTCCCTCTGCCTCTGTCTCTCCCTCACCGCTCTCCTGCTCCTATCTCCCAGACAGACGGACAGATAGGCAGGCAGGCACATTCAGTGTGTCTAGAGCACATAGAACAGAACAGAGCAGAAGAGAAAAGAACTTAGCAAAAAAGAGAAGAACAGAGCAGAACAGAAGAGAACAGACGAGAACAGAGCAGAACAGAGAAGAACAGAGCAGAACAGAAGAGAACGGAACAGAACAGAGCAGAGCAGAGCAGCCAGAACAGAACAGAGCAGAGAACAGAAATGAAAAGAACAGAACAGAAGAGTTAACAGAGCAGAAGAGAACAGAACAGAAGAGAACAGAGCAGAAGAGAACAGAACAGAGGAGAACTGAAATGAAGAGAACAGAACAGAAGAGTTAACAGAGCAGAAGAGAACAGAGCAGAAGAGAACAGAGCAGAAGAGAACAGAACAGAACAGAACAGAGCAGAACAGAAGAGAACAGAGCAGAAGAGAACAGAACAGAGGAGAACTGAAATGAAGAGAACAGAACAGAAGAGTTAACAGAGCAGAAGAGAACAGAGCAGAAGAGAACAGAGCAGAAGAGAACAGAACAGAACAGAGCAGAACAGAAGAGAACAGAGCAGAAGAGAACAGAACAGAGGAGAACTGAAATGAAGAGAACAGAACAGAAGAGTTAACAGAGCAGAAGAGAACAGAGCAGAAGAGAACAGAGCAGAAGAGAACAGAACAGAACAGAACAGAGCAGAACAGAAGAGAACAGAGCAGAAGAGAACAGAACAGAGGAGAACTGAAATGAAGAGAACAGAACAGAAGAGTTAACAGAGCAGAAGAGAACAGAACAGAAGAGAACAGAACAGAGCAGAACTGAAGAGAACATAATAGAACAGAACAGAAGAGATCAGAGCAGAAGAGAACAGAAGAGAAGAGGACAGAGCAGAACAGAATGGAACAGAACAGAAGAGAACAGAGCAGAAGAGGACAGAACAGAAGAGAACAGAACAGAGCAGAACTGAAGAGAACATAATAGAACAGAACAGAAGAGATCAGAGCAGAAGAGAACAGAAGAGAAGAGGACAGAGCAGAACAGAATGGAACAGAACAGAAGAGAACAGAGCAGAAGAGGACAGAGCAGAACAGAGCAGAAGAGAGCAGAGTGACTGGTACTTCCAGACACAAAAACTCTCTATTGGTCCCACTCCCGCTGTGCTCTCTCTTTCTCCCTCTTTCTTTCTCTCTCTCTCCCTCTATGCTCTCGCTCTCTCTATCCTTACTCTGCTGACCCAGTAAACCTTCCATTGAACCTGAAATCCGTCCGTCTGATTCGCTGTCTGTGTAGTCATGTGACCACTCCTCCAGACACACCCCTCCTCCCGAAAATGCGTGTACCTTCCCTCCTCATCGCATGGAAATCGCTGATGTCTGTCTCTTCCAGAAAGGATCTCCCTCCCTCCCGCCCATCGTTCTCTAGGCTGTTGGATCCGGGAGGAGGAGGAGGATCTGGTCAACACAGGATAGGGAACAAAACAACAGGACAATAATGATCATGATTGGTGATAGAATGAGAATGCAGAACTCTCAGGAAATTCCTCTGGGCTTCAGCATGAGTGCTTCTCTGGCACTGCGACTGAGACTCAGAGAATTAGACTGCTTTTCCTCTCCCTTCCTGTTTGTCCCGTCCCTTTATTTCCCTTTCAGACAGGCAGTATGTCCCTTTATTTCCCTTTCAGACAGGCAGTATGTCCCTTTATTTCCCTTTCAGACAGGCAGTATGTCCCTTTATTTCCCTTTCAGACAGGCAGTATGTCCCTTTATTTCCCTTTCAGACAGGCAGTATGTCCCTTTCAGACAGGCACTATGTCCCTTTCTTTCCCTTTCAGACAGGCAGTATGTCCCTTTCTTTCCCTTTCAGACAGGCAGTATGTCCCTTTATTTCCCTTTCAGACAGGCAGTATGTCCCTTTCAGACAGGCAGTATGTCCCTTTCTTTCCTTTTTAGACAGGCAGTGTGCCCCCTCTCTTCACTGTGTTTCAGACAGGCAGTGTGCCCCCTCTCTTCACTGTGTTTCAGACAGGCAGTGTGCCCCCTCTCTTCACTGTGTTTCAGACAGGCAGTGTGCCCCCTCTCTTCACTGTGTTTCAGACAGGCAGTATGCCCCCTCTCTTCACTGTGTTTTAGACAGGCAGTGTGCCCCCTCTCTTCACTGTGTTTCAGACAGGCAGTGTGCCCCCTCTCTTCACTGTGTTTCAGACAGGCAGTGTGCCCCCTCTCTTCACTGTGTTTCAGACAGGCAGTGTGCCCCCTCTCTTCACTGTGTTTTAGACAGCCAGATTTACAGCATAGAAAAAATGCTGTGGTATGATCTGATCTGAATTACAACTGACAGCCTGATGCTACAGTAGTATTATGAAGAGTGGACAGCCTGATGCTACAGCAGTATTATGAAGAGTGGACAGCCTGATGCTACAGCAGTATTATGAAGAGCGGACAGCCTGATGCTACAGCAGTATTATGAAGAGTGGACAGCCTGATTCTACAGCAGTATTATGAAGAGTGGACAGCCTGAAGCTACAGTAGTATTATGAAGAGTGGACAGCCTGATGCTACAGTAGTATTATGAAGAGTGGACAGCCTGATGCTACAGCAGTATTATGAAGAGTGGACAGCCTGATGCTACAGTAGTATTATGAAGAGTGGACAGCCTGATGCTACAGTAGTATTATGAAGAGTGGACAGCCTGATGCTACAGCAGTATTATGAAGAGCGGACAGCCTGATGCTACAGTAGTATTATAAAGAGTGGACAGCCTGATTCTACAGCAGTATTATGAAGAGTGGACAGCCTGATGCTACAGTAGTATTATGAAGAGTGGACAGCCTGATGCTACAGCAGTATTATGAAGAGCGGACAGCCTGATGCTACAGTAGTATTATGAAGAGTGGACAGCCTGATGCTACAGCAGTATTATGAAGAGTGGACAGCCTGATGCTACAGTAGTATTATGAAGAGTGGACAGCCTGATGCTACAGTAGTATTATGAAGAGTGGACAGCCTGATGCTACAGCAGTATTATGAAGAGTGGACAGCCTGATGCTACAGCAGTATTATGAAGAGTGGACAGCCTGATGCTACAGCAGTATTATGAAGAGTGGGTGTTGTGGTTTGGACAGCCTGATGCTACAGCAGTATTATGAAGAGTGGACAGCCTGATGCTACAGTAGTATTATGAAAAGTGGACAGCCTGATGCTACAGCAGTATTATGAAGAGTGGACAGCCTGATGCTACAGTAGTATTATGAAAAGTGGACAGCCTGATACTACAGCAGTATTATGAAGAGTGGACAGCCTGATGCTACAGCAGTATTATGAAAAGTGGACAGCCTGATGCTACAGCTGATATGGTAAACATGTCTCTGGCTCTTCATGGGAAGTTTGGTTTTATTTCCAGCCGGCATCCTCCACGGCAGCCAGACAGCAGCCATCTCTCTCCAGTTTCCCACAGTCCTTGTTCATTCTCCCTCTCCTCCTTTTCTTCCTCTCTGTTTCCTCTCCTCCCTCTGTTTTCCCATGCTCTCATCTCACAGCTGTTGCTAACCTGGGAGGGGAAGTCCTCCTTTCCATCCAGGGAATCATAGATTGTGTTTCCTCTGTGGCACACTGATCCACAACATAAGAGAGAGAGAGCATGGGGGGAAGTATGATGAGGGGGAGGGGCCCCAGTATCTGACCAGCGCTCCCTCTCTCTCTCCCTATCCCTCCCCCCCTCTATGAAGACAATCCTCTCTCTCTCTCTCTCTCTCTCTCTCTCTCTCTCTCTCTCTCTCTCTCTCTCTCCCTATCCCTCCCCCCTCTATGAAGACTATCCTATCTCTCGCTCTCTCTATCTCTCTCTCCTCTGTGAACTCTCTTTCTCTCTCTCTCCTCTGTGAACTCTCTCTCTCTCTCCTCTCTCTCTCTCTCTCTCCTCTGTGAACTCTCTCTCTCTCTCTCTCTCTCTCTCTCTTTCTCTTTCTCTCTCTGCACTACTTTGTTTCACCTCTGTTGTTCAATATCAAATAAAACAGATGAGGTCATCAAATGGAGCCCCTCTGCAACAGGTCACATCATCACAACAAAGGGGATTTCAATGAGACATTTTCTCTCCCTCAATTTCATATTCATTGTTTTGAACCAAGTAGGCTATGTGCTACTGCCTAACAGTTCTCGACACGTTAAGTTCCTTTGAACCCTTATATAACCCATAATGAGGGTGGTTTGGTTCGAGTCGTTCAGCGGTGGCGTGTCAAGTTGTTTTCAGTTCAGATCCAATCTCTCTCTCTGCTTCCTGTATTTTTTGTTGTTGTCAGTAACTGGAGTCAAACCAAACTGATAGAATCTGATAAATGAGTCTGAACCTCCATCTGGTGGCCAGACCAGGCCTGAGTCCCAAACGGCACCCTATTCCCCTACATAGCGCACTACATTTGAACAGAGCCCTCTGGGCCCCGGTCGAAAGTAGTGCACTAGATAGGAAATAAGGTGTCGTTTGGAATGCAGACCAGACCACTAGAAACTCATGGCTGTTCTGATAACATTCATCAACAACACAGCAGAATGTCTGGTGGCTGCAGTAAGCCTTCAGTTTGACTTCTAGAGCAGCACACAGCAACATGGTAGACCAATAAACTACCTCTTCTAGAACAGCACACAGCAACATGGTAGACCAATAAACTACCTCTTCTAGAACAGCACACAGCAACATGGTAGACCAATAAACTACCTCTTCTAGAACAGCACACAGCAACATGGTAGACCAATAAACTACCTCTTCTAGAGCAGCACACAGCAACATGGTAGACCAATAAACTACCTCTTCTAGAACAGCACACAGCAACATGGTAGACCAATAAACTACCTCTTCTAGAGCAGCACACAGCAACATGGTAGACCAATAAACTACCTCTTCTAGAACAGCACACAGCAACATGGTAGACCAATAAACTACCTCTTCTAGAGCAGCACACAGCAACATGGTAGACCAATAAACTACCTCTTCTAGAGCAGCACACAGCAACATGGTAGACCAATAAACTACCTCTTCTAGAACAGCACACAGCAACATGGTAGACCAATAAACTACCTCTTCTAGAGCAGCACACAGCAACATGGTAGACCAATAAACTACCTCTTCTAGAACAGCACACAGCAACATGGTAGACCAATAAACTACCTCTTCTAGAACAGCACACAGCAACATGGTAGACCAATAAACTACCTCTTCTAGAACAGCACACAGCAACATGGTAGACCAATAAACTACCTCTTCTAGAGCAGCACACAGCAACATGGTAGACCAATAAACTACCTCTTCTAGAACAGCACACAGCAACATGGTAGACCAATAAACTACCTCTTCTAGAGCAGCACACAGCAACATGGTAGACCAATAAACTACCTCTTCTAGAACAGCACACAGCAACATGGTAGACCAATAAACTACCTCTTCTAGAACAGCACACAGCAACATGGTAGACCAATAAACTACCTCTTCTAGAGCAGCACACAGCAACATGGTAGACCAATAAACTACCTCTTCTAGAACAGCACACAGCAACATGGTAGACCAATAAACTACCTCTTCTAGAACAGCACACAGCAACATGGTAGACCAATAAACTACCTCTTCTAGAGCAGCACACAGCAACATGGTAGACCAATAAACTACCTCTTCTAGAACAGCACACAGCAACATGGTAGACCAATAAACTACCTCTTCTAGAGCAGCACACAGCAACATGGTAGACCAATAAACTACCTCTTCTAGAGCAGCACACAGCAACATGGTAGACCAATAAACTACCTCTTCTAGAACAGCACACAGCAACATGGTAGACCAATAAACTACCTCTTCTAGAGCAGCACACAGCAACATGGTAGACCAATAAACTACCTCTTCTAGAACAGCACACAGCAACATGGTAGACCAATAAACTACCTCTTCTAGAACAGCACACAGCAACATGGTAGACCAATAAACTACCTCTTCTAGAACAGCACACAGCAACATGGTAGACCAATAAACTACCTCTTCTAGAGCAGCACACAGCAACATGGTAGACCAATAAACTACCTCTTCTAGAGCAGCACACAGCAACATGGTAGACCAATAAACTACCTCTTCTAGAGCAGCACACAGCAACATGGTAGACCAATAAACTACCTCTTCTAGAACAGCACACAGCAACATGGTAGACCAATAAACTACCTCTTCTAGAGCAGCACACAGCAACATGGTAGACCAATAAACTACCTCTTCTAGAACAGCACACAGCAACATGGTAGACCAATAAACTACCTCTTCTAGAGCAGCACACAGCAACATGGTAGACCAATAAACTACCTCTTCTAGAGCAGCACACAGCAACATGGTAGACCAATAAACTACCTCTTCTAGAGCAGCACACAGCAACATGGTAGACCAATAAACTACCTCTTCTAGAACAGCACACAGCAACATGGTAGACCAATAAACTACCTCTTCTAGAGCAGCACACAGCAACATGGTAGACCAATAAACTACCTCTTCTAGAACAGCACACAGCAACATGGTAGACCAATAAACTACCTCTTCTAGAACAGCACACAGCAACATGGTAGACCAATAAACTACCTCTTCTAGAACAGCACACAGCAACATGGTAGACCAATAAACTACCTCTTCTAGAGCAGCACACAGCAACATGGTAGACCAATAAACTACCTCTTCTAGAGCAGCACACAGCAACATGGTAGACCAATAAACTACCTCTTCTAGAACAGCACACAGCAACATGGTAGACCAATAAACTACCTCTTCTAGAACAGCACACAGCAACATGGTAGACCAATAAACTACCTCTTCTAGAGCAGCACACAGCAACATGGTAGACCAATAAACTACCTCTTCTAGAACAGCACACAGCAACATGGTAGACCAATAAACTACCTCTTCTAGAGCAGCACACAGCAACATGGTAGACCAATAAACTACCTCTTCTAGAACAGCACACAGCAACATGGTAGACCAATAAACTACCTCTTCTAGAACAGCACACAGCAACATGGTAGACCAATAAACTACCTCTTCTAGAACAGCACACAGCAACATGGTAGACCAATAAACTACCTCTTCTAGAACAGCACACAGCAACATGGTAGACCAATAAACTACCTCTTCTAGAGCAGCACAGCAACATGGTAGACCAATAAACTACCTCTTCTAGAACAGCACACAGCAACATGGTAGACCAATAAACTACCTCTTCTAGAGCAGCACACAGCAACATGGTAGACCAATAAACTACCTCTTCTAGAGCAGCACACAGCAACATGGTAGACCAATAAACTACCTCTTCTAGAACAGCACACAGCAACATGGTAGACCAATAAACTACCTCTTCTAGAACAGCACACAGCAACATGGTAGACCAATAAACTACCTCTTCTAGAACAGCACACAGCAACATGGTAGACCAATAAACTACCTCTTCTAGAGCAGCACACAGCAACATGGTAGACCAATAAACTACCTCTTCTAGAGCAGCACACAGCAACATGGTAGACCAATAAACTACCTCTTCTAGAACAGCACACAGCAACATGGTAGACCAATAAACTACCTCTTCTAGAACAGCACACAGCAACATGGTAGACCAATAAACTACCTCTTCTAGAACAGCACACAGCAACATGGTAGACCAATAAACTACCTCTTCTAGAGCAGCACACAGCAACATGGTAGACCAATAAACTACCTCTTCTAGAGCAGCACACAGCAACATGGTAGACCAATAAACTACCTCTTCTAGAACAGCACACAGCAACATGGTAGACCAATAAACTACCTCTTCTAGAACAGCACACAGCAACATGGTAGACCAATAAACTACCTCTTCTAGAACAGCACACAGCAACATGGTAGACCAATAAACTACCTCTTCTAGAGCAGCACACAGCAACATGGTAGACCAATAAACTACCTCTTCTAGAGCAGCACACAGCAACATGGTAGACCAATAAACTACCTCTTCTAGAGCAGCACACAGCAACATGGTAGACCAATAAACTACCTCTTCTAGAACAGCACACAGCAACATGGTAGACCAATAAACTACCTCTTCTAGAACAGCACACAGCAACATGGTAGACCAATAAACTACCTCTTCTAGAACAGCACACAGCAACATGGTAGACCAATAAACTACCTCTTCTAGAACAGCACACAGCAACATGGTAGACCAATAAACTACCTCTTCTAGAGCAGCACACAGCAACATGGTAGACCAATAAACTACCTCTTCTAGAGCAGCACACAGCAACATGGTAGACCAATAAACTACCTCTTCTAGAACAGCACACAGCAACATGGTAGACCAATAAACTACCTCTTCTAGAGCAGCACACAGCAACATGGTAGACCAATAAACTACCTCTTCTAGAACAGCACACAGCAACATGGTAGACCAATAAACTACCTCTTCTAGAGCAGCACACAGCAACATGGTAGACCAATAAACTACCTCTTCTAGAGCAGCACACAGCAACATGGTAGACCAATAAACTACCTCTTCTAGAACAGCACACAGCAACATGGTAGACCAATAAACTACCTCTTCTAGAGCAGCACACAGCAACATGGTAGACCAATAAACTACCTCTTCTAGAGCAGCACACAGCAACATGGTAGACCAATAAACTACCTCTTCTAGAACAGCACACAGCAACATGGTAGACCAATAAACTACCTCTTCTAGAACAGCACACAGCAACATGGTAGACCAATAAACTACCTCTTCTAGAACAGCACACAGCAACATGGTAGACCAATAAACTACCTCTTCTAGAGCAGCACACAGCAACATGGTAGACCAATAAACTACCTCTTCTAGAACAGCACACAGCAACATGGTAGACCAATAAACTACCTCTTCTAGAACAGCACACAGCAACATGGTAGACCAATAAACTACCTCTTCTAGAACAGCACACAGCAACATGGTAGACCAATAAACTACCTCTTCTAGAGCAGCACACAGCAACATGGTAGACCAATAAACTACCTCTTCTAGAACAGCACACAGCAACATGGTAGACCAATAAACTACCTCTTCTAGAACAGCACACAGCAACATGGTAGACCAATAAACTACCTCTTCTAGAACAGCACACAGCAACATGGTAGACCAATAAACTACCTCTTCTAGAGCAGCACACAGCAACATGGTAGACCAATAAACTACCTCTTCTAGAACAGCACACAGCAACATGGTAGACCAATAAACTACCTCTTCTAGAGCAGCACACAGCAACATGGTAGACCAATAAACTACCTCTTCTAGAACAGCACACAGCAACATGGTAGACCAATAAACTACCTCTTCTAGAGCAGCACACAGCAACATGGTAGACCAATAAACTACCTCTTCTAGAGCAGCACACAGCAACATGGTAGACCAATAAACTACCTCTTCTAGAACAGCACACAGCAACATGGTAGACCAATAAACTACCTCTTCTAGAGCAGCACACAGCAACATGGTAGACCAATAAACTACCTCTTCTAGAACAGCACAGCAACATGGTAGACCAATAAACTACCTCTTCTAGAACAGCACACAGCAACATGGTAGACCAATAAACTACCTCTTCTAGAGCAGCACACAGCAACATGGTAGACCAATAAACTACCTCTTCTAGAACAGCACACAGCAACATGGTAGACCAATAAACTACCTCTTCTAGAGCAGCACACAGCAACATGGTAGACCAATAAACTACCTCTTCTAGAACAGCACACAGCAACATGGTAGACCAATAAACTACCTCTTCTAGAACAGCACACAGCAACATGGTAGACCAATAAACTACCTCTTCTAGAACAGCACACAGCAACATGGTAGACCAATAAACTACCTCTTCTAGAGCAGCACACAGCAACATGGTAGACCAATAAACTACCTCTTCTAGAACAGCACACAGCAACATGGTAGACCAATAAACTACCTCTTCTAGAGCAGCACACAGCAACATGGTAGACCAATAAACTACCTCTTCTAGAACAGCACACAGCAACATGGTAGACCAATAAACTACCTCTTCTAGAGCAGCACACAGCAACATGGTAGACCAATAAACTACCTCTTCTAGAACAGCACACAGCAACATGGTAGACCAATAAACTACCTCTTCTAGAACAGCACACAGCAACATGGTAGACCAATAAACTACCTCTTCTAGAGCAGCACAGCAACATGGTAGACCAATAAACTACCTCTTCTAGAACAGCACACAGCAACATGGTAGACCAATAAACTACCTCTTCTAGAACAGCACACAGCAACATGGTAGACCAATAAACTACCTCTTCTAGAGCAGCACACAGCAACATGGTAGACCAATAAACTACCTCTTCTAGAACAGCACACAGCAACATGGTAGACCAATAAACTACCTCTTCTAGAACAGCACACAGCAACATGGTAGACCAATAAACTACCTCTTCTAGAACAGCACACAGCAACATGGTAGACCAATAAACTACCTCTTCTAGAACAGCACACAGCAACATGGTAGACCAATAAACTACCTCTTCTAGAGCAGCACACAGCAACATGGTAGACCAATAAACTACCTCTTCTAGAACAGCACACAGCAACATGGTAGACCAATAAACTACCTCTTCTAGAACAGCACACAGCAACATGGTAGACCAATAAACTACCTCTTCTAGAACAGCACACAGCAACATGGTAGACCAATAAACTACCTCTTCTAGAGCAGCACACAGCAACATGGTAGACCAATAAACTACCTCTTCTAGAGCAGCACACAGCAACATGGTAGACCAATAAACTACCTCTTCTAGAGCAGCACACAGCAACATGGTAGACCAATAAACTACCTCTTCTAGAACAGCACACAGCAACATGGTAGACCAATAAACTACCTCTTCTAGAGCAGCACACAGCAACATGGTAGACCAATAAACTACCTCTTCTAGAACAGCACACAGCAACATGGTAGACCAATAAACTACCTCTTCTAGAGCAGCACACAGCAACATGGTAGACCAATAAACTACCTCTTCTAGAGCAGCACACAGCAACATGGTAGACCAATAAACTACCTCTTCTAGAGCAGCACACAGCAACATGGTAGACCAATAAACTACCTCTTCTAGAACAGCACACAGCAACATGGTAGACCAATAAACTACCTCTTCTAGAGCAGCACACAGCAACATGGTAGACCAATAAACTACCTCTTCTAGAACAGCACACAGCAACATGGTAGACCAATAAACTACCTCTTCTAGAACAGCACACAGCAACATGGTAGACCAATAAACTACCTCTTCTAGAACAGCACACAGCAACATGGTAGACCAATAAACTACCTCTTCTAGAGCAGCACACAGCAACATGGTAGACCAATAAACTACCTCTTCTAGAGCAGCACACAGCAACATGGTAGACCAATAAACTACCTCTTCTAGAACAGCACACAGCAACATGGTAGACCAATAAACTACCTCTTCTAGAACAGCACACAGCAACATGGTAGACCAATAAACTACCTCTTCTAGAGCAGCCACAGCAACATGGTAGACCAATAAACTACCTCTTCTAGAACAGCACACAGCAACATGGTAGACCAATAAACTACCTCTTCTAGAGCAGCACACAGCAACATGGTAGACCAATAAACTACCTCTTCTAGAACAGCACACAGCAACATGGTAGACCAATAAACTACCTCTTCTAGAACAGCACACAGCAACATGGTAGACCAATAAACTACCTCTTCTAGAACAGCACACAGCAACATGGTAGACCAATAAACTACCTCTTCTAGAACAGCACACAGCAACATGGTAGACCAATAAACTACCTCTTCTAGAGCAGCACACAGCAACATGGTAGACCAATAAACTACCTCTTCTAGAACAGCACACAGCAACATGGTAGACCAATAAACTACCTCTTCTAGAGCAGCACACAGCAACATGGTAGACCAATAAACTACCTCTTCTAGAGCAGCACACAGCAACATGGTAGACCAATAAACTACCTCTTCTAGAACAGCACACAGCAACATGGTAGACCAATAAACTACCTCTTCTAGAACAGCACACAGCAACATGGTAGACCAATAAACTACCTCTTCTAGAACAGCACACAGCAACATGGTAGACCAATAAACTACCTCTTCTAGAGCAGCACACAGCAACATGGTAGACCAATAAACTACCTCTTCTAGAGCAGCACACAGCAACATGGTAGACCAATAAACTACCTCTTCTAGAACAGCACACAGCAACATGGTAGACCAATAAACTACCTCTTCTAGAACAGCACACAGCAACATGGTAGACCAATAAACTACCTCTTCTAGAACAGCACACAGCAACATGGTAGACCAATAAACTACCTCTTCTAGAGCAGCACACAGCAACATGGTAGACCAATAAACTACCTCTTCTAGAGCAGCACACAGCAACATGGTAGACCAATAAACTACCTCTTCTAGAACAGCACAGCAACATGGTAGACCAATAAACTACCTCTTCTAGAACAGCACACAGCAACATGGTAGACCAATAAACTACCTCTTCTAGAACAGCACACAGCAACATGGTAGACCAATAAACTACCTCTTCTAGAGCAGCACACAGCAACATGGTAGACCAATAAACTACCTCTTCTAGAGCAGCACACAGCAACATGGTAGACCAATAAACTACCTCTTCTAGAGCAGCACACAGCAACATGGTAGACCAATAAACTACCTCTTCTAGAACAGCACACAGCAACATGGTAGACCAATAAACTACCTCTTCTAGAACAGCACACAGCAACATGGTAGACCAATAAACTACCTCTTCTAGAACAGCACACAGCAACATGGTAGACCAATAAACTACCTCTTCTAGAACAGCACACAGCAACATGGTAGACCAATAAACTACCTCTTCTAGAGCAGCACACAGCAACATGGTAGACCAATAAACTACCTCTTCTAGAGCAGCACACAGCAACATGGTAGACCAATAAACTACCTCTTCTAGAACAGCACACAGCAACATGGTAGACCAATAAACTACCTCTTCTAGAGCAGCACACAGCAACATGGTAGACCAATAAACTACCTCTTCTAGAACAGCACACAGCAACATGGTAGACCAATAAACTACCTCTTCTAGAGCAGCACACAGCAACATGGTAGACCAATAAACTACCTCTTCTAGAGCAGCACACAGCAACATGGTAGACCAATAAACTACCTCTTCTAGAACAGCACACAGCAACATGGTAGACCAATAAACTACCTCTTCTAGAGCAGCACACAGCAACATGGTAGACCAATAAACTACCTCTTCTAGAGCAGCACACAGCAACATGGTAGACCAATAAACTACCTCTTCTAGAACAGCACACAGCAACATGGTAGACCAATAAACTACCTCTTCTAGAACAGCACACAGCAACATGGTAGACCAATAAACTACCTCTTCTAGAACAGCACACAGCAACATGGTAGACCAATAAACTACCTCTTCTAGAGCAGCACACAGCAACATGGTAGACCAATAAACTACCTCTTCTAGAACAGCACACAGCAACATGGTAGACCAATAAACTACCTCTTCTAGAGCAGCACACAGCAACATGGTAGACCAATAAACTACCTCTTCTAGAGCAGCACACAGCAACATGGTAGACCAATAAACTACCTCTTCTAGAACAGCACACAGCAACATGGTAGACCAATAAACTACCTCTTCTAGAGCAGCACACAGCAACATGGTAGACCAATAAACTACCTCTTCTAGAGCAGCACAGCAACATGGTAGACCAATAAACTACCTCTTCTAGAGCAGCACACAGCAACATGGTAGACCAATAAACTACCTCTTCTAGAACAGCACACAGCAACATGGTAGACCAATAAACTACCTCTTCTAGAACAGCACACAGCAACATGGTAGACCAATAAACTACCTCTTCTAGAGCAGCACACAGCAACATGGTAGACCAATAAACTACCTCTTCTAGAGCAGCACACAGCAACATGGTAGACCAATAAACTACCTCTTCTAGAGCAGCACACAGCAACATGGTAGACCAATAAACTACCTCTTCTAGAACAGCACAGCAACATGGTAGACCAATAAACTACCTCTTCTAGAACAGCACACAGCAACATGGTAGACCAATAAACTACCTCTTCTAGAACAGCACACAGCAACATGGTAGACCAATAAACTACCTCTTCTAGAGCAGCACACAGCAACATGGTAGACCAATAAACTACCTCTTCTAGAGCAGCACACAGCAACATGGTAGACCAATAAACTACCTCTTCTAGAACAGCACACAGCAACATGGTAGACCAATAAACTACCTCTTCTAGAGCAGCACACAGCAACATGGTAGACCAATAAACTACCTCTTCTAGAACAGCACACAGCAACATGGTAGACCAATAAACTACCTCTTCTAGAGCAGCACACAGCAACATGGTAGACCAATAAACTACCTCTTCTAGAGCAGCACACAGCAACATGGTAGACCAATAAACTACCTCTTCTAGAACAGCACACAGCAACATGGTAGACCAATAAACTACCTCTTCTAGAGCAGCACACAGCAACATGGTAGACCAATAAACTACCTCTTCTAGAGCAGCACACAGCAACATGGTAGACCAATAAACTACCTCTTCTAGAACAGCACACAGCAACATGGTAGACCAATAAACTACCTCTTCTAGAACAGCACACAGCAACATGGTAGACCAATAAACTACCTCTTCTAGAACAGCACACAGCAACATGGTAGACCAATAAACTACCTCTTCTAGAGCAGCACACAGCAACATGGTAGACCAATAAACTACCTCTTCTAGAACAGCACACAGCAACATGGTAGACCAATAAACTACCTCTTCTAGAGCAGCACACAGCAACATGGTAGACCAATAAACTACCTCTTCTAGAGCAGCACACAGCAACATGGTAGACCAATAAACTACCTCTTCTAGAACAGCACACAGCAACATGGTAGACCAATAAACTACCTCTTCTAGAGCAGCACACAGCAACATGGTAGACCAATAAACTACCTCTTCTAGAGCAGCACACAGCAACATGGTAGACCAATAAACTACCTCTTCTAGAGCAGCACACAGCAACATGGTAGACCAATAAACTACCTCTTCTAGAACAGCACACAGCAACATGGTAGACCAATAAACTACCTCTTCTAGAACAGCACACAGCAACATGGTAGACCAATAAACTACCTCTTCTAGAGCAGCACACAGCAACATGGTAGACCAATAAACTACCTCTTCTAGAGCAGCACACAGCAACATGGTAGACCAATAAACTACCTCTTCTAGAGCAGCACACAGCAACATGGTAGACCAATAAACTACCTCTTCTAGAGCAGCACACAGCAACATGGTAGACCAATAAACTACCTCTTCTAGAACAGCCACAGCAACATGGTAGACCAATAAACTACCTCTTCTAGAACAGCACACAGCAACATGGTAGACCAATAAACTACCTCTTCTAGAACAGCACAGCAACATGGTAGACCAATAAACTACCTCTTCTAGAACAGCACACAGCAACATGGTAGACCAATAAACTACCTCTTCTAGAGCAGCACACAGCAACATGGTAGACCAATAAACTACCTCTTCTAGAGCAGCACACAGCAACATGGTAGACCAATAAACTACCTCTTCTAGAGCAGCACACAGCAACATGGTAGACCAATAAACTACCTCTTCTAGAGCAGCACACAGCAACATGGTAGACCAATAAACTACCTCTTCTAGAACAGCACACAGCAACATGGTAGACCAATAAACTACCTCTTCTAGAACAGCACACAGCAACATGGTAGACCAATAAACTACCTCTTCTAGAGCAGCCAACAGCAGTAGTTTATTGGTATGTGTTCTGTGTGTGTTCTGTGTGTGTTCTGGTGTGTTCTATGGTAGACCAATAAACTACCTCTATGACTTATACTTTACTTGATATAATGGACAAGGATGTTCTGTGTGTGTTCTGTGTGTGTTCTGTGTGTGTTCTGGTGTGTTATGGTGTGTTCTGTGTGTGTTCTGGTGTGTTCTGTGTGTGTTTTGTGTGTGTTCTGTTGTGTTCTGTGTGTGTTCTGGTGTGTTCTGTGTGTGTTCTGGTGTGTGTTCTGGTGTGTTCTGGTGTGTTCTGTGTGTGTTAGGGTGTGTTCTGTGTGTGTTCTGTTTGTGTTCTGTGTGTGTTCTGTGTGTGTTCTGGTGTGTTCTGGTGTGTTATGGTGTGTTGTGTGTGTTCTGGTGTGTTCTGTGTGTGTTTTGTGTGTGTTCTGTTGTGTTCTGTGTGTGTTCTGGTGTGTTCTGTGTGTGTTCTGTGTGTGTTCTGGCGTGTGTTCTGGCGTGTTCTGGTGTGTGTTCTGTGTGTGTTCTGGTGTGTGTTCTGGTGTGTTCTGTGTGTGTTCTGTGTGTGTTCTGGTGTGTGTTCTGGTGTGTTCTGTGTGTGTTCTGTGTGTGTTCTGTGTGTTCTGGTGTGTTCTGTGTGTGTTCTGTGTGTGTTCTGTGTGTGTTCTGGTGTGTTCTGTGTGTTCTGGTGTGTTCTGTGTGTGTTCTGTGTGTGTTCTGGTGTGTGTTCTGTGTCTGTTCTGTGTGTGTTCTGTGTGTGTTCTGTGTGTGTTCTGTGTGTGTTCTGTCTGTTCTGTGTGTGTTCTGTGTGTGTTCTGTGTGTGTTCTGGTGTGTGTTCTGTGTCTGTTCTGTATTTGTTCTGTGTGTGTTCTGTGTGTGTTCTGTGTGTGTTCTGTGTGTGTTCTGTGTGTGTTCTGTCTGTTCTGTGTGTGTTCTGTATGTGTTCTGTGTGTGTTCTGTGTGTGTTCTGTGTGTGTTCTGTGTGTGTTCTGTCTGTTCTGTGTGTGTTCTGTATGTGTTCTGTGTGTGTTCTGTGTGTGTTCTTTGTGTGTTCTGTGTGTGTTCTGGTGTGTTAGGGTGTGTTCTGTGTGTGTTCTGGTGTGTTCTGTGTGTGTTCTGTGTGTGTTCTGGTGTGTTCTGTGTGTGTTCTGTGTGTGTTCTGGTGTGTTCTGTGTGTGTTCTGTTTCTGTTCTGTGTGTGTTCTGGTGTGTTCTGTGTGTGTTCTGGTGTGTTCTGTGTGTGTTCTGTGTGTGTTCTGGTGTGTTCTGGTGTGTTCTGTGTGTGTTCTGGTGTGTTCTGGTGTGTTCTGTGTGTGTTCTGGTGTGTTCTGGTGTGTTCTGGTGTGTTCTGGTGTGTTCTGGCTCCAGACTACAGACCCTGGATGACCTCGGTATGTTTAGTGATCAAGGTATCAGAAAGTCTACGGTGTTCTGGCCAGCTCAATCATCAGATTATATCAGTGTGTTGTTGTCAAGACATACAATAGGCTAAAACTGTTTCTGTGTGGGTCTTTACTGCTGCCAGGTTTATATGCATGGACATCTTCTGAAAACATCTCAAACTCTACCTCTTTAATGAGTCTTAAATAACACATCTCAGTCTTACCCCCCTCCCTTTTTATTCTGGAAAAGTGTACTTGCTATGACTGTGATATGTGGTTGTCTCACCTATCTGAAGATGAATGGACTGACTGTGAGTCGCTCTGGATAAGAGCATCTGCTAAATGACTAAAATATAACACAGAGAAACACCTCCATGTTAGTTATCATTATATTATTATTACATCGCTGTACATAATGCTCTTCCTGCTAGAGAAACCATCCACAACAACATCCTGGTACAATACCCATCATCCCTCCTAGAGAAACCATCCACAACAACATCCTGGTACAATACCCATCATCCCTCCTAGAGAAACCATCCACAACAACATCTTGGTACAATACCCATCATCCCTCCTAGAGAAACCATCCACAACAACATCCTGGTACAATACCCATCATCCCTCCTAGAGAAACCATCCACAACAACATCCTGGTACAATACCCATCATCCCTCCTAGAGAAACCATCCACAACAACATCCTGGTACAATACCCATCATCCCTCCTAGAGAAACCATCCACAACAACATCCTGGTACAGTAACTATCATCCCTCCTAGAGGAACCATCCACAACAACATCCTGGTACAATACCCATCATCCCTCCTAGAGAAACCATCCACAACAACATCCTGGTACAATACCCATCATCCCTCCTAGAGAAACCATCCACAACAACATCCTGGTACAATACCCATCATCCCTCCTAGAGAAACCATCCACAACAACATCCTGGTACAATACCCATCATCCCTCCTAGAGAAACCATCCACAACAACATCCTGGTACAATACCCATCATCCCTCCTAGAGAAAGCATCCACAACAACATCCTGGTACAATACCCATCATCCCTCCTAGAGATACCATCCACAACAACATCCTGGTACAATACCCATCATCCCTCCTAGAGAAACCATCCACAACAACATCCTGGTACAATACCCATCATCCCTCCTAGAGAAACCATCCACAACAACATCCTGGTACAATACCCATCATCCCTCCTAGAGAAAGCATCCACAACAACATCCTGGTACAATACCCATCATCCCTCCTAGAGATACCATCCACAACAACATCCTGGTACAATACCCATCATCCCTCCTAGAGAAACCATCCACAACAACATCCTGGTACAATACCCATCATCCCTCCTAGAGAAACCATCCACAACAACATCCTGGTACAATACCCATCATCCCTCCTAGAGAAACCATCCACAACAACATCCTGGTACAATACCCATCATCCCTCCTAGAGAAACCATCCACAACAACATCCTGGTACAATACCCATCATCCCTCCTAGAGAAACCATCCACAACAACATCCTGGTACAATACCCATCATCCCTCCTAGAGAAACCATCCACAACAACATCCTGGTACAATACCCATCATCCCTCCTAGAGAAACCATCCACAACAACATCCTGGTACAATACCCATCATCCCTCCTAGAGAAACCATCCACAACAACATCCTGGTACAGTAACTATCATCCCTCCTAGAGAAACCATCCACAACAACATCCTGGTACAATACCCATCATCCCTCCTAGAGAAACCATCCACAACAACATCCTGGTACAATACCCATCATCCCTCCTAGAGAAACCATCCACAACAACATCCTGGTACAATACCCATCATCCCTCCTAGAGAAACCATCCACAACAACATCCTGGTACAATACCCATCATCCCTCCTAGAGAAACCATCCACAACAACATCCTGGTACAATACCCATCATCCCTCCTAGAGAAACCATCCACAACAACATCCTGGTACAATACCCATCATCCCTCCTAGAGAAACCATCCACAACAACATCCTGGTACAGTAACTATCATCCCTCCTAGAGGAACCATCCACAACAACATCCTGGTACAATACCCATCATCCCTCCTAGAGAAACCATTCACAACAACATCATGCAGCATGCAGACATAGCTGTCTGGAGTGGGTTATACAGGAGCAGAGTCCTTCTAGCTGTCTGGAGTGGGTTATACAGGGGCAGAGTCCTAGCTGTCTGGAGTGGGTTATACAGGAGCAGAGTCCTTCTAGCTGTCTGGAGTGGGTTATACAGGAGCAGAGTCCTTCTAGCTGTCTGGAGTGGGTTATACAGGAGCAGAGTCCTTCTAGCTGTCTGGAGTGGGTTATACAGGGACAGAGTCCTTCTAGCTGTCTGGAGTGGGTTATACAGGAGCAGAGTCCTTCTAGCTGTCTGGAGTGGGTTATACAGGAGGAGAGTCCTTCTAGCTGTTTGGAGTGGGTTATACAGGAGCAGAGTCCTTCTAGCTGTCTGGAGCGGGTTATACAGGAGCAGAGTCCTTCTAGCTGTCTGGAGTGGGTTATACAGGAGCAGAGTCCTTCTAGCTGTCTGGAGTGGGTTATACAGGAGCAGAGTCCTTCTACCTGTCTGGAGTGGGTTATACAGGAGCAGAGTCCTTCTAGCTGTCTGGAGTGGGTTATACAGGAGCAGAGTCCTTCTAGCTGTCTGGAGTGGGTTATACAGGGGCAGAGTCCTTCTAGCTGTCTGGAGTGGGTTATACAGGAGCAGAGTCCATCTAGCTGTCTGGAGTGGGTTATACAGGAGCAGAGTCCTTCTAGCTGTCTGGAGTGGGTTATACAGGAGCAGAGTCCTTCTAGCTGTCTGGAGTGGGTTATACAGGAGCAGAGTCCTTCTAGCTGTCTGGAGTGGGTTATACAGGAGCAGAGTCCTTCTAGCTGTCTGGAGTGGGTTATACAGGAGCAGAGTCCTTCTAGCTGTCTGGAGTGGGTTATACAGGAGCAGAGTCCTTCTAGCTGTCTGGAGCGGGTTATACAGGAGCAGAGTCCTTCTAGCTGTCTGGAGCGGGTTATACAGGAGCAGAGTCCTTCTAGCTGTCTGGAGCGGGTTATACAGGAGCAGAGTCCTTCTAGCTGTCTGCAGTGGGTTATACAGGGGCAGAGTCCTTCTAGCTGTCTGGAGTGGGTTATACAGGAGCAGAGTCCTTCTAGCTGTCTGGAGTGGGTTATACAGGAGCAGAGTCCTTCTAGCTGTCTGGAGTGGGTTATACAGGGTCAGAGTCCTTCTAGCTGTCTGGAGTGGGTTATACAGGGGCAGAGTCCTTCTAGCTGTCTGGAGTGGGTTATACAGGAGCAGAGTCCTTCTAGCTGTCTGGAGTGGGTTATACAGGAGCAGAGTCCTTCTAGCTGTCTGGAGTGGGTTATACAGGAGCAGAGTCCTTCTAGCTGTCTGGAGTGGGTTATACAGGAGCAGAGTCCTTCTAGCTGTCTGGAGTGGGTTATACAGGAGCAGAGTCCTTCTAGCTGTCTGGAGTGGGTTATACAGGAGCAGAGTCCTTCTAGCTGTCTGGAGTGGGTTATACAGGAGCAGAGTCCTTCTAGCTGTCTGGAGCGGGTTATACAGGAGCAGAGTCCTTCTAGCTGTCTGGAGCGGGTTATACAGGAGCAGAGTCCTTCTAGCTGTCTGGAGCGGGTTATACAGGGACAGAGTCCTTCTAGCTGTCTGGAGTGGGTTATACAGGAGCAGAGTCCTTCTAGCTGTCTGGAGTGGGTTATACAGGAGCAGAGTCCTTCTAGCTGTCTGGAGTGGGTTATACAGGGGCAGAGTCCTTCTAGCTGTCTGGAGTGGGTTATACAGGAGCAGAGTCCTTCTAGCTGTCTGGAGCGGGTTATACAGGAGCAGAGTCCTTCTAGCTGTCTGGAGTGGGTTATACAGGAGCAGAGTCCTTCTAGCTGTCTGGAGTGGGTTATACAGGGACAGAGTCCTTCTAGCTGTCTGGAGTGGGTTATACAGGAGCAGAGTCCTTCTAGCTGTCTGGAGTGGGTTATACAGGAGCAGAGTCCTTCTAGCTGTCTGGAGTGGGTTATACAGGGGCAGAGTCCTTCTAGCTGTCTGGAGTGGGTTATACAGGAGCAGAGTCCTTCTAGCTGTCTGGAGTGGGTTATACAGGAGCAGAGTCCTTCTAGCTGTCTGGAGTGGGTTATACAGGAGCAGAGTCCTTCTAGCTGTCTGGAGTGGGTTATACAGGAGCAGAGTCCTTCTAGCTGTCTGGAGTGGGTTATACAGGAGCAGAGTCCTTCTAGCTGTCTGGAGTGGGTTATACAGGAGCAGAGTCCTTCTAGCTGTCTGGAGTGGGTTATACAGGAGCAGAGTACTTCTAGCTGTCTGGAGTGGGTTATACAGGAGCAGAGTCCTTCTAGCTGTCTGGAGTGGGTTATACAGGAGCAGAGTACTTCTAGCTGTCTGGAGTGGGTTATACAGGAGCAGAGTCCTTCTAGCTGTCTGGAGTGGGTTATACAGGGGCAGAGTCCTTCTAGCTGTCTGGAGTGGGTTATACAGGAGCAGAGTCCTTCTAGCTGTCTGGAGTGGGTTATACAGGAGCAGAGTCCTTCTAGCTGTCTGGAGTGGGTTATACAGGGTCAGAGTCCTTCTAGCTGTCTGGAGTGGGTTATACAGGAGCAGAGTCCTTCTAGCTGTCTGGAGTGGGTTATACAGGGACAGAGTCCTTCTTGCTGTCTGGAGTGGGTTATACAGGAGCAGAGTCCTTCTAGCTGTCTGGAGTGGGTTATACAGGGTCAGAGTCCTTCTAGCTGTCTGGAGTGGGTTATACAGGAGCAGAGTCCTTCTAGCTTTCTGGAGTGGGTTATACAGGAGTAGAGTCCTTCTAGCTGTCTGGAGTGGGTTATACAGGGTCAGAGTCCTTCTAGCTGTCTGGAGTGGGTTATACAGGGTCAGAGTCCTTCTAGCTGTCTGGAGTGGGTTATACAGGGTCAGAGTCCTTCTAGCTGTCTGGAGTGGGTTATACAGGGTCAGAGTCCTTCTAGCTGTCTGGAGTGGGTTATACAGGGGCAGAGTCCTTCTAGCTGTCTGGAGTGGGTTATACAGGAGCAGAGTCCTTCTAGCTGTCTGGAGTGGGTTATACAGGAGCAGAGTCCTTCTAGCTGTCTGGAGTGGGTTATACAGGGGCAGAGTCCTTCTAGCTGTCTGGAGCGGGTTATACAGGAGCAGAGTCCTTCTAGCTGTCTGGAGTGGGTTATACAGGAGCAGAGTCCTTCTAGCTGTCTGGAGTGGGTTATACAGGGACAGAGTCCTTCTAGCTGTCTGGAGTGGGTTATACAGGAGCAGAGTCCTTCTAGCTGTCTGGAGTGGGTTATACAGGAGCAGAGTCCTTCTAGCTGTCTGGAGTGGGTTATACAGGGGCAGAGTCCTTCTAGCTGTCTGGAGTGGGTTATACAGGAGCAGAGTCCTTCTAGCTGTCTGGAGTGGGTTATACAGGAGCAGAGTCCTTCTAGCTGTCTGGAGTGGGTTATACAGGAGCAGAGTCCTTCTAGCTGTCTGGAGTGGGTTATACAGGGACAGAGTCCTTCTAGCTGTCTGGAGTGGGTTATACAGGGACAGAGTCCTTCTAGCTGTCTGGAGTGGGTTATACAGGGGTAGAGTCCTGGGTTATACAGGGGCAGAGTCCTAGCTGTCTGGAGTGGGTTATACAGGAGCAGAGTCCTTCTAGCTGTCTGGAGTGGGTTATACAGGGGCAGAGTACTTCTAGCTGTCTGGAGTGGGTTATACAGGAGCAGAGTCCTTCTAGCTGTCTGGAGTGGGTTATACAGGAGCAGAGTCCTTCTAGCTGTCTGGAGTGGGTTATACAGGAGCAGAGTCCTTCTAGCTGTCTGGAGTGGGTTGTACAGGGTCAGAGTCCTTCTAGCTGTCTGGAGTGGGTTATACAGGGGCAGAGTCCTTCTAGCTGTCTGGAGTGGGTTATACAGGAGCAGAGTCCTTCTAGCTGTCTGGAGTGGGTTATACAGGGACAGAGTCCTTCTAGCTGTCTGGAGTGGGTTATACAGGGGTAGAGTCCTGGGTTATACAGGGGCAGAGTCCTAGCTGTCTGGAGTGGGTTATACAGGAGCAGAGTCCTTCTAGCTGTCTGGAGTGGGTTATACAGGGGCAGAGTACTTCTAGCTGTCTGGAGTGGGTTATACAGGAGCAGAGTCCTTCTAGCTGTCTGGAGTGGGTTATACAGGAGCAGAGTCCTTCTAGCTGTCTGGAGTGGGTTATACAGGAGCAGAGTCCTTCTAGCTGTCTGGAGTGGGTTGTACAGGGTCAGAGTCCTTCTAGCTGTCTGGAGTGGGTTATACAGGGGCAGAGTCCTTCTAGCTGTCTGGAGTGGGTTATACAGGAGCAGAGTCCTTCTAGCTGTCTGGAGTGGGTTATACAGGAGCAGAGTCCTTCTAGCTGTCTGGAGTGGGTTATACAGGAGCAGAGTCCTTCTAGCTGTCTGGAGTGGGTTATACAGGGACAGAGTCCTTCTAGCTGTCTGGAGTGGGTTATACAGGAGCAGAGTCCTTCTAGCTGTCTGGAGCGGGTTATACAGGAGCAGAGGGATAATCCTCACTGTGTTAGCAGTCCTTCCCTGTGTTCAATACATCTGTTCTCATGAAAAAACACAGTAAAATCTAAAAGCAGCAACTGAGCAGTGTGAGGAAGCAGATAACCTAAGGGGTGGAACAATGAAAGGATCCGACGTGACTGGTGATGAATGCCGTGGATCAGCTGTGATGTGTGATGTCTCTGGGATTATAGAAAGACCACACATAGACTCACAATCTAATTACTCTGTTTTGTTGCTGTCTCTTTTCAATCCAGGCTTTATGGAAAGAGATCTAGCTATGATTTCTCCTTTTTAATGAATAGCCACTGGAGAATTAAGGGAAATCTGTATTTAAGTGCCTTGGAAAGGACTACAGTAAAGGAACGTCATATGGCAAAGTTTAGACAGCATGACACAACAGGAGAGAGAGCAGGCTTCTGGAAGTGAGGACTGAGAAGAGAAGGGAAAGAGATCAAAGTGGAGCTGTCATGAGTTTGAGTCAGGCGAGGCAGAGGAGGCTGGAGGAGCGGGGCCTCCTTTCCCACAGTCAACATCCTGCCTGGGAGATGAAAGACCCATAGCCGGGGCACATGGCAAAGGCCCAGGCCCAGAACCAGGCCTCCACCGTGGGGGTGTGGGACACACAGCTGGGTCCTGGGAAGAGAGAGAGAGAGAGGAGTGAGTTTTATCTGCAGAGAGAGAATGGGGGGTAGTTGTAGAAAGGGAGAGAAAGAGGGAGAGAGAGAGAGGGGGGTATGGGTAGAAAGGGAGAGAGAGAGATAGGGAGAGAGAGAGGGGGTAGGGGTAGAAAGGGAGGGAGAGAGAGAGAGATAGGGGTAGGGGTAGAAAGGGAGAGAGAGAGAGAGATAGGGGTAGGGGTAGAAAGGGAGAGAGAGAGAGAGAGAGAGAGAAAGAGAGAGAGATAGGGGTAGGGGTAGAAAGGGAGAGAGAGAGAGGTTGGTGTAGAAAGGGAGAGAGAGAGGGAGAGAGAGGGAGAGAGAGAGAGGGGATGGGGTAGAAAGAGGGAGAGAGAGAGAGAGAGAGAGAGAGAGAGAGAGAGAGAGAGATAGATAGGGGTAGGGGTAGAAAGGGAGAGAGAGAGAGGTTGGTGTCGAAAGGGAGAGAGAGAGGGAGAGAGAGGGAGAGAGAGAGAGGGGATGGGGTAGAAAGAGGGAGAGAGAGAGAGAGAGAGAGAGAGAGAGAGAGAGAGAGAGAGAGAGAGAGAGTTGTAGGGGTAGAAAGAGAGAGAGAGACCCCATGCCCTCTGGTGTTTGGTTGGGTGGGTGGGTGATTCTCCATTGTACCAGTTGTGCCAGCTACAGTATTGGGTCTGCATCCTAAATGACACACTATTCCCTACATAGTCTACCACCCTATGGGCCCTGGTGAAAAGTAGTGCACTATGTAGGACATAGTGTGCCGGTTGTGCCAGCTCTGGTCATAACTCTGGTCCGGTCTGCATGTGACCCAAAGCCTCGAGGGTATTGCACAGTGACGGTGATGGGAGAGTGTGTTGGGCACCGCACAGTGCCAGGGCCAGCTGTGCCCTCTCCATACCCGCTGCCTGCTGCCCACTCTGGGCATGTGTTGGACTAGGATCCCCTGTGGATCCATCCACTGCTCTATTGGCTGATATAATTACTATACCGCCGTGCTACTATGGACCTCCTGCACTGTAAAACATCAAAAAAAATACGAGAAAAGACAACAACAAACAAATACTTTAGCAAATCGAATTTTCTTTGTCACATGTGCTGAATACAACAGGTGTAGACCTTTACAGTGAAATGCTGACTTACAAGCCCTTAACCAACAATACAGTTTGAAGAAAAATAACAACAATGCTTTAAGAAATTAAGATTAAGATTATGTAAAAATAGAAAATAAAAGTAACAAATAATTAAACAGCGGCAGTAAAATAACAATAGCGAGGCTATATTCCCGGGGTCAATGTGCGGGGGCACCGGTTAGTCGAGGTAATTGAGGCAATATGTACATCAGGTAGAGTTAAAGTGACTATGCATAGATAATAAACAGAGAGTAGCAGCAGCGTAAAAGAGGGGAGTCTGGGTAGCCCTTTGATTAGCTGTTAAAGAGTCTTATGGCTTGGGGGTAGAAGCTGTTAAGAAGCCTTTTGGACCTAGATTTGGTGCTCCGGTACCACTTGCCGTGTGGTAGAAAAGAGAACAGTCCATGACTAGGGTGGTTGGAGTCTTTGACAATTTTTAGGGCCTTCCTCTCACACCGCCTGGTAAAGAGGTCCTGCATGGCAGGAAGCCGGGCCGTACACACTACTCTCTGTAGTGCCTTATGGTCGGAGGCTGAGCAGTTGCCATACCAGGCAGTGATGCAACCAGTCAGGATGCTCTTGATGGTGCAGCTGTAGAACCTTTTGAGGATCGGATGACCCATGCTAAATCTTTTCAGTCTCCTGAGGGGGAATAGGCTTTGTCGTGCCCTCTTCACGACCGTCTTAGTGTGTTTGGACCATGATAGTTTGTTGGAGATGTGGACACCAAGGAACTTGAAGCTCTCAACCTGCTCCACTGCAGCCCTGTCGATGAGAATGGGGGCGTGCTCGGTCCTCCTTTTCCTGTAGTCCACAATCATCTCCTTTATCTTGATCACGTTGAGGGAGAGGTTGTTGTCCTGGCACTACACGGCCAGGTCTCTGACCTCCTCCCTATAGGCTGTCTCATCATTGTTGGTGATCAGGCCTACCGCTGTTATGTCGTCTGCAAACTTGATGATGGTGTTGGAGTCGTGCCTGGCCATGCAGTCATGACTGAACAGGAGTACAGGAGGGGACTGAGCACACACCCCTGAGGGGCCCCCGTGTTGAGGGTCAGCTTTTCAGATGTGTTGTTACCTACCCTTACCACCTGGGGGGCGGCCCGTCAGGAAGTCCAGGATCCAGTTGCAGAGGGAGGTGTTTAGTCCCAGGGACCTTAGCTTAGTGATGAGCTTTGAGGGCACTATGGTGTTGAACGCTGAGCTGTAGTCAATGAATAGCATTCTGACATAGGTCTTTCTTTTTTCCAAGTGGGAAAGGGCAGTGTTGAGTGTAATAGAGATTGCATCATCTGTGGATCTGTTTGGGGCGGTATGCAAATTGGGAGTGGGTCTAGGATTTCTGGGATAATGGTGTTGATGTGAGCCATGACCCGCCTTTCAAAGCACTTCATGGCTACAGACGTGAGTGCTACTGGTCGGTAGTCATTTAGGCAGGTTACCTTAGTGTTTTTGGGTACAGAGACTATGGTGGTCTGCTTGAAACATGTTGGTATTACAGACTCAGTCAGGGACAGGTTGAAAATGTCAATGAAGACACTTGCCAGTTGGTTAGCGCATGCTCGGAGTACACGTCCTGGTAATCCGTCTGGCTCTGCGGCCTTGTGAATGTTGACCTGTTTAAAGGTCTTACTAACGTCGGCTACGGAGAGCGGGATCACACAGCCGTCCGGAGCAGCTGATGCTCTCATGCATGTTTCAATGTTACTTGCCTCAACGCGAGCATATAAGTAATTTAGCTTGTCTGGTAGGCTCGTGTCACTGGGCAGCTCGCGGCTGTGCTTCCCTTTGTAGTCTGTAATAGTTGGCAAGCCCTGCTACATCCGACGAGCATCAGAGCCGGTGTAGTATGATTCAATCTTACTCCTGTATTGACGCTTTGGCTGTCTGATTGTTCATCGGAGGGCGTAGCGGGATTTATTATAATCTTCCGGGTTAGGGTCCCACTCCTTGAAAGCGGCAGCTCTAACCTTTAGCTCAGTGAGGATGTTGCTTGTAATCCATGGCTTCTGGTTGGGGTACGTACGGTCACTGTGGGGATGACATCCTCGATACACTTATTGATGAAGCCAGTGACTGATGTGGTGTACTCCTCAATGCCATTGCAAGAATCCCGGAACATATTCCAGTCTGTGCTAGCAAAACAGTCCAGTAGCTTAGCATCTACTTCATCTGACCACTTTCTATTGACTGAGTCACTGGTGGTTCCTGCTTTAGTTTTTGCTTGTAAGCAGGAATCAGGAGGATATAATTATGGTCAGATTTGCCAAATGGAGGGCGAGGGAGAGCTTTGTACACGTCTCTGTGTGTCAAGATAAGGTGGTGTAGAGTTTTTTTTCTCCATCTGGTTGCACATTCAACATGCTGGTAGAAATGAGGAGCGCCGCCTCTGGATGAGCATTTTCCTGTTTGCTTATGGCCGTATACAGCTCATTGAGTGCGGTCTTAGTGCCAGCATCGGTTTGTGGTGGTATATAGACAGATACAAAAAATATAGATGAAAACTCTCTTGGTAAATAGTTTGGTCTACAGCTTATCATGAGATACTCCACCTCAGGTGAGCAAAACCTCGAGACTTCATTAGAGTAATCACTGTCCTGATATCTAGAAGCTCTTTTCAGTCATAAGACATGGTGGCAGAAACATTACATACAAAATAAGTTACAAATAATGCGAAAAAACATACACAATAGCACAATTGGTTACGGGATCGTAAAACGACAGCCATCTCCTTCGGCGTCATTCCTACTTATACATATGAATGCAAGTCGTTTAAATAATTTGTTCATTTCATTTGACCAAAAAAAAATTACAAATAAATCCAGCTCAAAATGTTGTTTAAAATGTAACTATATTTTATCAGGATAACCAAATGTACTACATTCTAATACGATTTTAAGTTCTTGCAACAACTTGTCACGTGGCTCTGTTTTTAGTGGACTCTGGGTAATTCAACATTTGTAGACTTTATGATTATTTTACACAATGTTGTATACATGTTTGAAGAAATAAAAGTATATTTATATATTAGTATGAAGTAGCTTGTTGTGCCTTAAGGTGTAACGGATCATGCTGAACGGATATCAAAACCGTCAGACATATTGACGTTCAATGATTACAAAACCGATTTCTACCATCAGCATCTTAAAAGACAGAGGCAAATGAAGCACATTGCAATGCTTGTAGTTCTGACATAATTTTACTGTAATACTACAGCTCATTCTGACATTTTACTGTAATACTACATCAGTTCATTCTGACATCCTTTTACTGTAATTATCACAGACTCAGGATATGACCCAGATGCAGACACAGGAGGCGGATAGTACAGTTCTCAATAATTTAATAAAGCACGGGGCAAAGGGCAGATCAGGGACAGGCATGGGTTCGTGATCAGGTCAGAGTCAGGCAGGTACAGGACGGCAGGCAGGCAGGCTCGGGGTCAGGGCCAGGGCAGAATGTTCAGAACCGGGAACACGAGGAAACAAACACTTGAGAAACAGGAAAACGGGAAAGCACGCTGGTAAGACCTGACAATACAAGACGAACAGTCAACAGACAAACAGAGAACACAGGTATAAATGCTCAGGGGATAATGGGGAAGATTGGCGACACCTGGAGGGGGGTGGAGACAAGCACAAAGACAGGTGAAACCGATCAGGGTGTGACTGTAATAGTAGTACAGCTCATGCTGACATAATTTTAATGTCATACTACAGCTCACGCTGACATCATTTTACTGTAATACTACAGCTCATTCTAACATCATTTTACTGTAATACTACAGCTCATTCTGACATCATTTTACTGTAATACTACTACAGCTCATTCTGACATCATTTTACTGTAATAGTACTACAGCTCATGCTGACATAATTTTAATGTCATACTACAGCTCATTCTGACATCATTTTACTGTGATACTACTACAGCTCATTCTAACATAATTTCACTGTAATACTACAGCTCATTCTGACATCATTTTACTGTAATACTACTACAGCTCATTCTGACATCATTTTACTGTAATACTACAGCTCACACTGACATCATTTTACTGTAATACTACTTAAGCTCATTCTGGCATCATTTTACTGTAATACTACTACAACTCACGCTGACATTTTACTACGCTAGTACTACAGCT
The DNA here is from genome assembly GCF_965601325.2 of Salmo salar. Taxonomy (NCBI): domain Eukaryota; kingdom Metazoa; phylum Chordata; class Actinopteri; order Salmoniformes; family Salmonidae; genus Salmo; species Salmo salar. Next base: position 92,974,271 of record NC_138295.1, read on the forward strand.
TATTCTGACATCATTTTACTGTAATACTACTACAGCTCATGCTGACATCATTTTACTGTAATCCTACTACAGCTAATTCTGACATAATTTTACTGTAATACTACAGCTCATGCTGACATCATTTTACTGTAATAATACAGCTCACACTGTCATCATTTTACTGAAATACAACAGCTCATTCTGACATCATTTTACTGTAATACTACAGCTCACACTGACATCATTTTACTGTAATACTACAGCTCAATCTGACATAATTTTACTGTAATAATACAGCTCATGCTGACATCATTTTACTGTGATACTACTACAGCTCATGCTGACATCATTTTACTGTAATACTACAGCTCATGCTGACATCATTTTACTGTAATACTACAGCTCACACTGACATCATTTTACTGTAATACTACAGCTCAATCTGACATCATTTTACTGTAATACTGCAGCTCAATCTGACATCATTTTACTGTAATAATACAGCTCATGCTGACATCATTTTACTGTGATACTACTACAGCTCATGCTGACATCATTTTACTGTAATACTACAGCTCACACTGACATTATTTTACTGTGATACTACTACAGCTCAATCTGACATCATTTTACTGTAATACTACAGCTCACACTGACATCATCTTACTGAAATACAACAGCTCATTCTGACATCATTTTACTGTAATACTACTACAGCTCATTCTGACATTTTACTACGCTAGTACTACAGCTCATTCTGACATCATTTTACTGTAATACTACTACAGCTCATTCTGACATTTTACTACGCTAGTACTACAGCTCATTCTGACATCATTTTACTGTAATACTACTACAGCTCATTCTGACATTTTACTACGCTAGTACTACGGCTTATTCTGACATAATTTTACTCTACAACTCTCTCACACTACCTGTTCTCTATGAAATAAGGATTGATCTCTCCTTTACAACTCCCTCACACTACCTGTTCTCAATGAAAGAATGAAAAAGGTGACTCACTCTCTCTCCTCTCTTGGCACATTCTTCTATGAAAAAGAGAGAGAACTAGTCTGTGAAATCTCCTAGCTACAAAACTCTGAATGATAATGTGTTGTGATATTGTGATTAACATTACAGTGAAAGAGTGTACGCTTGAGAATCCCGTTCACACTGTGAACTGAGCTGAGCTCCACTGGTGTTTCTCACAGACTAAAATAATGATCTCATTGCTCTAGCCCCGAGGTACTGGCTGGCAATTACTATGATCCATGTACTGGGTTTAGCTTTGGCTCTGCGGGATATTCAGTGGATATTCTCTCTCTCTCTCTCTCTCTCTCTCTCTCTCTCTCTCTCTCACCCCCCCCCCCCCCCCTCTCTCTCAGGGACATAGTAATGAGGAGGGTGAGGAGGGATCCTGAGGAGGGTGAGGAGGGATCCTGAGGAGGGATCCTGTTGAGGGTGAGGAAGGATCCTGAGAATGAGGAGGGTGAGGAGAGATCCTGAGGAGGGTGAGGAGGGATCCTGAGGAGGGTGAGGAGGGTGAGGAGGGATCCTGAGGGTGAGGAGGCCTACATAAAGCTGTACCAACAGCAGAGTCCAAACACCTTAACACTGTTACACCTGTCTGGCAGCAAAACAGTTCATTCAGCCTCATTTGCTGACTTTTAAAAATACATAGCTGATATGGCTGACCTGCTTAAACAAATGTGGTTTCTACTGGCAATTGAGATGTACAAACTATGGCATAATGGGACAATGAGCAGATAAGAGACAATTTCGAATAAGTAATTAATGAGCAGACAATATAGACAATATAACTATTTCTTCAACACTTGAAATGTACAGTGACAGAATTCAAAACATGTGCAGTTTTTACAGTATTCTCCCTGTGCACCAAGTCAGAACCGTAGGATAAATAAAGGCGGCATATAAGCAGACAATGAAAGCTCTTACAATATTCAATGAAGACATTTCTCTAAAACAGGCTATAGGCTGCATGTGCACCACCAAGTCAGAACAGTAGGCTAAATTATGAGGGGAAAAGGGACCAAATTATTAGGGTGAGGCACATGGGCTACTAACAGCTTACTACAAAACATACACTTAGTATTACTTTCTTAGCTACAGTATACATATCTCCCTGGCATATTACATCATTTATGCAGCAGCATACAAGACATTTTTGGACTCACCTTGTTGTGCTGTGCTCACTTGAACAGGAAGGTGGCACACCGGTCCTTTGTGGGCAAATTTTGTCATCAAACTTTGTCATCAAAATCTGTCATTCTCTGGATTTATGGTGCTTTCAAGACAACTGGGAACTCGGTAAAAACAAACAAGGTTGAATCATGACGTTAGAGGCCTGAGTTCGACGTGGAATTCCGAGTTGGATGAACATTCAAAACTTATTTTCCCAGTTGGAGCTAGTTTTTTTCCCCCAGTTCCGAGTCGTCTGAGTTTTCCCAGTTCCGAGTTTCCAGATGTTTTGAATGAGGCAGAAGTCATGCTGGATTGACAGCATGGCCAATGCTGAATGTTTATCCTTTTAAGTTTTGAAAAGAGACCCTTAATCCCAGAATAGGACCACACAGCCACTCCACTGAATAGCTGGCTAGTGATTGCTTTGCAATGCTTGCAGTTAGCCATTGATTCCTTCCAAACCAGTCATTGTTGAATTTGCAATTTACAACTTGTTGTGTAATGTTTATGTCCAATGGCCGATGAGCACCGATATGTTTAATCTGTAATTCCTCTACATAATTTATCTTCGTATGACAAGGATTGAAAACGATTTGCCAGTAGATTGTCAACTTGATTCATGATGATGATTTTGATTTTGAAAGTATGATGTTGACATGATCAGTCCAATCAAAGCTACTGTAGATATAATGTGATTAGAAGTCATTTTATCTGTGCCCAATGACCTTGAGCCTTCTTGGATGGGCACTTCTAATGTAACTCTATGTAAGCATCGAAGGACCTTGGATTTTCGAGCTCTACCCCGTAGATTTTGCGGTGACGTAGTGACCCCATGAGTGACAGAACACTGAGCCAATCACGGTAAATCTAGAGACATTTTCCAACCCCCCTAGGCTCCGTATTTTCCGCTGGCTGCCCCAACACCACAGAAAGCACTGAGCTATTCTGAAACACCTGCATTTTGGTGCTGCCTTACTCAAGAAAGCAAAAAAGAGACCATGTTTGTATGCAGCTTTATTAACTCAATAATTGTTTTTTGTACATTGTTTGCAAACTGAAATATGACACATATTAATGCCAAAATAACATGCACAACGGGCAACAACAACAACAAAACATTCTTTTAGCTAAACAGGTGGGGCTCAAAACCCCACCTGCCCTGAATGACGCGTCGCCGCCGTGGCTGCTATGAAAGTGAACTGTATATGCGTGTGGTCAGGGGTGTAATCATTCCGCCGATTCTGTTGAAAAACGTTTCTTAAGCGGATGCAAACAGAATGAAACAGGGATAAACATACCTGAATCTGTCCAATAGAAACACTCGTTTGCAACTGGACTAATGATTTCACCCTAGATCAGCTAGATGCAGGCAAGAGTGTGATTGAATGTGTCACTGTCTGTCACCTTGATTACTCAAATTTCACTCGACCTGTGTACACCTACGTTGTAATCCTTCATTCGTGGGCTAGGTTGTAGTAACCTCATGATGGGTATAGGGAACATTTGACTATCCTGTTAGTAGCCTAAACCTATCACTGTTACATTGAACTGGGTGAATGGAATATGAATGACAGTCATCCAATATACTGTAATAGAAATAAGGCCGTACTCATAAAGAATGTTAAACGCCACCGATCGCCACTGGTTGGTAACTACTGTAGCTACACACTAACGATAGACTGCATACCATGTGATCTGACCCAGCTCATTCATGGTTATAACATAATACATTCAATATCATTTCTAAAGCAATAAAGGGAATTTAGTGTTTTTCATTACTTCCCAGAATGTGTGAACAAGCTTAACTTTATCCTAAAAAAGGCTGATAGTTTAATTACATTTGGAAAGAGGGCAGAAATTTCAAATGAAAGTTGTGTTTTGGGTTACATCTTTTATTTATACTTCATTTTACGGTATTAACCACAAATGGCAAGGGAGCATATTTTTTCATTTTTCATCCAGCCCTCATTGTTATTCATGGTTCATGACACCTGCTTGTGTTTAGCAGGCAAATGTCACCGTAGAACGAACACACACACACACACACACACACACACACACACACACACACACACACACACACACACACACACACACACACACACACACACACACACACACACACACACACACACACACACACACACACACACACACACGTCACCATACAATCGAAATGTGTCACCGTGAAATCCGATGTTAACCTTTTGACATTGAGGCGCTCATTATATGTCTAGATATCACCATCTCCTCTCCCCTGTGCTTCACCTTTGTTTAAGCCATCCTATTACTTGTTATCACCTCTGCTGAGCCATGCCGAGCCCTGGCCTAAAGCTTGTTAACATGACACATTTCTCCACATGACAAAAATACTGCTGGGAGACCTCCATGTTTATAATCTTTAGAATGTCCCCGTTGTCAAGGAAATTACAATTGATGACCCATAATGCAGTGCTCTCTCTCTCTCTCTCTCTCTCTCTCTCTCTCTCTCTCAATTAAATTCAAATGTGACTTTATATGGACTGGGAAGCATATGTTTATATTGCCAAAGCAAGTGAAATAAACAATAAACAAAAGTGAGAAGAAATAAAAAACAACATCAAACTCATAAAGGTTTCAAGTGTCATATTATCAGCTACACTACCGGTCAAAAGTTTTAAAACACCTACTCATTCATGGGTTTTTATTTATTTGTACTATTTTCTACGTTGTAGCTCAGTTTCCACCTCATTTTGTGGGAAGTGTGCACCTAGCCTGTCTTCTCTCAAGAGCCAGGTCTACCTACGGCGGCCTCTCTCAATAGCAAGGCTGTTTTCTCTCTCTCTCTCTCTCTCTCTCTCTCTCTCTCTCTCTCTCTCTCTCTCTCTCTCTCACTCTCTCACTCTCTCTCTCTCTCTCTCTCTCTCCGTCTCTCTCCGTCTCTCTCTCTCTCTCTCTCTCTCTCTCCCCATCTCTCTCTCTGTCTCTTTGTTTCTCTCTGGCTCTCACTGGCTGTCTCTCTCTCTCCGTCTCTCTCTCCGTCTCTCTCTCTCTCTCTGCCCCTCTCTCTCTCTCTCTCTCTCTCTCTCTCTCTCTCTCTCTCTCTCTCTCTATCCCTCAACCCCACATCTCTCTCTCTGTCTCTTTGTTTCTCTCTGGCTCTCACTGGCTGTCTCTCTCTCTCTCTCTCTCTCTCTCTCTCTCTCTCCTCTCTCCGTCTCTCTCTCTCTCTCTCTCTCTCTCTCTCCGTCTCTCTCCTCTCTCTCTCTCTCTCTCTCTCTCTCTCTCTCTCTCTCTCTCCGTCTCTCTCTCTCTCTCTCTCTCTCTCTCCCCATCTCTCTCTCTGTAGAGGGATGTTGTCCTCAGCTCTCAGCTCAGACAAGACAGAGACGGCTGATTGATGATGAGCCTCAACCCTCCAACCAACCAAACCCTACAGAGAGACAGAGATAATTTAACAGCTAAGGAAGGGTCTGTTCTGACTGAAGTATAACCACAGTCTCCCCAAATTCTCTATCCCGGCAGTTAGACAGTCAATCAGGCCTGGGTCTGGGCTGTTGTTTTTTAAACTGTTGGGATTTAGATCAGCCTTGTGACTAATGTAATCTGCCCATTATAGAGTTGATGTGCTGGGGCCTAGGATGGGGTTGGAGGTATAGGACTGGGTATGGGGTTGGTGTAGCACTGAGACATGGCTTTACAATTAATCACATGGTGCCTAGGAATCTAGAAACATGTCTCAGACCTGGAGCTGGGGACTGGGGTATAAGTCCTGGGACATGTCTCAGACCTGGAGTTGGGCGCTGGGGTATAAGTCCTGGGACATGTCTCAGACCTGGATTTGGGGACTGGGGTATAAGTCCTGGGACATGTCTCAGACCTGGAGCTGGGGACTGGGGTATAAGTCCTGGGACATGTCTCAGACCTGGAGCTGGGGGCTGGGGTATAAGTCCTGGGACATGTCTCAGACCTGGAGTTGGGGACTGGGGTATAAGTCTTGGGACATGTCTCAGACCTGGAGTTGGGGACTGGGGTATAAGTCCTGGGACATGTCTCAGACCTGGAGCTGGGGTATAAGTCCTGGGACATGTCTCAGACCTGGAGTTGGGGACTGGGGTATAAGTCCTGGGACATGTCTCAGACCTGGAGTTGGGGACTGGGGTATAAGTCCTGGGACATGTCTCAGACCTGGAGTTGGGCGCTGGGATATAAGTCCTGGGACATGTCTCAGACCTGGAGTTGGGGACTGGGGTATAAGTCCTGGGACATGTCTCAGACCTGGAGTTGGGGACTGGGATATAAGTCCTGGGACATGTCTCAGACCTGGAGTTGGGGACTGGGGTATAAGTCCTGGGACATGTCTCAGACTTGGAGCTGGGGGCTGGGGTATAAGTCCTGGGACATGTCTCAGACCTGGAGCTGGGGACTGGGGTATAAGTCCTGGGACATGTCTCAGACCTGGAGTTGGGGACTGGGGTATAAGTCCTGGGACATGTCTCAGACCTGGAGTTGGGGACTGGGGTATAAGTCCTGGGACATGTCTCAGACCTGGAGTTGGGCGCTGGGGTATAAGTCCAGGGACATGTCTCAGACCTGGAGTTGGGCGCTGGGGTATAAGTCCTGGGACATGTCTCAGACCTGGAGCTGGGGTATAAGTCCTGGGACATGTCTCAGACCTGGAGCTGGGGTATAAGTCCAGGGACATGTCTCAGACCTGGAGCTGGGGTATAAGTCCTGGGACATGTCTCAGACCTGGAGTTGGGGCTGGGGTATAAGTCCTGGGACATGTCTCAGACCTGGAGTTGGGTGCTGGGGTATAAGTCCTGGGACATGTCTCAGACCTGGAGCTGGGGGCTGGGGTATAAGTCCTGGGACATGTCTCAGACCTGGAGTTGGGGACTGGGGTATAAGTCCTGGGACATGTCTCAGACCTGGAGCTGGGGACTGGGGTATAAGTCCTGGGACATGTCTCAGACCTGGAGTTGGGCGCTGGGGTATAAGTCCTGGGACATGTCTCAGACCTGGAGCTGGGGTATAAGTCCTGGGACATGTCTCAGACCTGGAGCTGGGGTATAAGTCCTGGGACATGTCTCAGACCTGGAGTTGGGGACTGGGGTATACGTCCTGGGACATGTCTCAGACCTGGAGCTGGGGTATAAGTCCTGGGACATGTCTCAGACCTGGAGTTGGGTGCTGGGGTATAAGTCCTGGGACATGTCTCAGACCTGGAGTTGGGTGCTGGGGTATAAGTCCTGGGACATGTCTCAGACCTGGAGCTGGGCGCTGGGGTATAAGTCCTGGGACATGTCTCAGACCTGGAGCTGGGGTATAAGTCCTGGGACATGTCTCAGACCTGGAGCTGGGGTATAAGTCCTGGGACATGTCTCAGACCTGGAGTTGGGTGCTGGGGTATAAGTCCTGGGACATGTCTCAGACCTGGAGCTGGGGTATAAGTCCTGGGACATGTCTCAGACCTGGAGTTGGGTGCTGGGGTATAAGTCCTGGGACATGTCTCAGACCTGGAGTTGGGTGCTGGGGTATACGTCCTGGGACATGTCTCAGACCTGGAGCTGGGCGCTGGGGTATAAGTCCTGGGACATGTCTCAGACCTGGAGCTGGGGAATAAGTCCTGGGACATGTCTCAGACCTGGAGCTGGGGTATAAGTCCTGGGACATGTCTCAGACCTGGAGCTGGGGTATAAGTCCTGGGACATGTCTCAGACCTGGAGCTGGGGTATAAGTCCTGGGACATGTCTCAGACCTGGAGCTGGGGTATAAGTCCAGGGACATGTCTCAGACCTGGAGCTGGGGTATAAGTCCTGGGACATGTCTCAGACCTGGAGTTGGGTGCTGGGGTATAAGTCCTGGGACATGTCTCAGACCTGGAGCTGGGGTATAAGTCCAGGGACATGTCTCAGACCTGGAGCTGGGGTATAAGTCCTGGGACATGTCTCAGACCTGGAGCTGGGGTATAAGTCCAGGGACATGTCTCAGACCTGGAGCTGGGGTATAAGTCCTGGGACATGTCTCAGACCTGGAGCTGGGGTATAAGTCCTGGGACATGTCTCAGACCTGGAGCTGGGGTATAAGTCCTGGGACATGTCTCAGACCTGGAGTTGGGGACTGGGGTATAAGTCCTGGGACATGTCTCAGACCTGGAGTTGGGTGCTGGGGTATAAGTCCTGGGACATGTCTCAGACCTGGAGCTGGGGTATAAGTCCTGGGACATGTCTCAGACCTGGAGTTGGGTGCTGGGGTATAAGTCCTGGGACATGTCTCAGACCTGGAGCTGGGGTATAAGTCCTGGGACATGTCTCAGACCTGGAGTTGGGTGCTGGGGTATAAGTCCTGGGACATGTCTCAGACCTGGAGCTGGGGTATAAGTCCTGGGACATGTCTCAGACCTGGAGCTGGGGTATAAGTCCTGGGACATGTCTCAGACCTGGAGTTGGGCGCTGGGGTATAAGTCCTGGGACATGTCTCAGACCTGGAGCTGGGGTATAAGTCCTGGGACATGTCTCAGACCTGGAGCTGGGGTATAAGTCCTGGGACATGTCTCAGACCTGGAGTTGGGGACTGGGGTATACGTCCTGGGACATGTCTCAGACCTGGAGCTGGGGTATAAGTCCTGGGACATGTCTCAGACCTGGAGTTGGGTGCTGGGGTATAAGTCCTGGGACATGTCTCAGACCTGGAGTTGGGTGCTGGGGTATAAGTCCTGGGACATGTCTCAGACCTGGAGCTGGGCGCTGGGGTATAAGTCCTGGGACATGTCTCAGACCTGGAGCTGGGGTATAAGTCCTGGGACATGTCTCAGACCTGGAGCTGGGGTATAAGTCCTGGGACATGTCTCAGACCTGGAGTTGGGTGCTGGGGTATAAGTCCTGGGACATGTCTCAGACCTGGAGCTGGGGTATAAGTCCTGGGACATGTCTCAGACCTGGAGTTGGGTGACTGGGGTATAAGTCCTGGGACATGTCTCAGACCTGGAGTTGGGTGCTGGGGTATAAGTCCTGGGACATGTCTCAGACCTGGAGCTGGGCGCTGGGGTATAAGTCCTGGGACATGTCTCAGACCTGGAGCTGGGGAATAAGTCCTGGGACATGTCTCAGACCTGGAGCTGGGGTATAAGTCCTGGGACATGTCTCAGACCTGGAGCTGGGGTATAAGTCCTGGGACATGTCTCAGACCTGGAGCTGGGGTATAAGTCCTGGGACATGTCTCAGACCTGGAGCTGGGGTATAAGTCCAGGGACATGTCTCAGACCTGGAGCTGGGGTATAAGTCCTGGGACATGTCTCAGACCTGGAGTTGGGTGCTGGGGTATAAGTCCTGGGACATGTCTCAGACCTGGAGCTGGGGTATAAGTCCAGGGACATGTCTCAGACCTGGAGCTGGGGTATAAGTCCTGGGACATGTCTCAGACCTGGAGCTGGGGTATAAGTCCAGGGACATGTCTCAGACCTGGAGCTGGGGTATAAGTCCTGGGACATGTCTCAGACCTGGAGCTGGGGTATAAGTCCTGGGACATGTCTCAGACCTGGAGCTGGGGTATAAGTCCTGGGACATGTCTCAGACCTGGAGCTGGGGTATAAGTCCTGGGACATGTCTCAGACCTGGAGCTGGGGTATAAGTCCTGGGACATGTCTCAGACCTGGAGCTGGGGTATAAGTCCTGGGACATGTCTCAGACCTGGAGCTGGGGTATAAGTCCTGGGACATGTCTCAGACCTGGAGCTGGGGTATAAGTCCTGGGACATGTCTCAGACCTGGAGCTGGGGTATAAGTCCTGGGACATGTCTCAGACCTGGAGCTGGGGTATAAGTCCTGGGACATGTCTCAGACCTGGAGCTGGGGTATAAGTCCTGGGACATGTCTCAGACCTGGAGCTGGGGTATAAGTCCTGGGACATGTCTCAGACCTGGAGCTGGGGTATAAGTCCTGGGACATGTCTCAGACCTGGAGCTGGGGTATAAGTCCTGGGACATGTCTCAGACCTGGAGTTGGGGACTGGGGTATAAGTCCTGGGACATGTCTCAGACCTGGAGGGGCGCTGGGGTATAAGTCCTGGGACATGTCTCAGACCTGGAGTTGGGGACTGGGGTATAAGTCCTGGGACATGTCTCAGACCTGGAGCTGGGGTATAAGTCCTGGGACATGTCTCAGACCTGGAGCTGGGGTATAAGTCCTGGGACATGTCTCAGACCTGGAGTTGGGTGCTGGGGTATAAGTCCAGGGTAAAGGCTGTTGTTGGGATTTGGTCCCATTCCTCTGACTGCCTCCTATTCCCCTTTCCAGTCCTCAACCAGCCTCTCCTGCCTGTTCCCTCGCCTCTCCCCATTTACCAGGGAGAGTACTGTAATGTGCACATATGTTCCTCTACAGGAAGTGGTTTGGATTAAGTCCTGGCAGTGGCCACACTGAGAACATCATGGGTGGAACATACACACCAGAGCCAGCAGCAAGTCCTTTAGACAGAGTCCCAAAATCACACCCTGTTCCCTATTCCCTACATAGTGCACTACTTTTGACTAGAGCTCTATGGGGAATAAGGTGGCATTTTGGATGTAGCCTTAACGTCTGGTGTACATTACTGTGATTCTCTTAATTGTGATGATGTAAACTCTTGGTTGATGACAACTCCCATCCAGTACAGCTGTGAGAAAGAGTGATTAAGACATAGAGTGTAGAGTAATGTACACTATATATACACAAGTATGTGGACACTCCTTCAAATTAGTGGATTCGGCTATTTCAGCCACACCCGTTGCCGACAGGTGTATCAAATCAAGCACACAGCCATGCAATCTCCATAGACAAACATTGGCAGTAGAATGGCCTTTACTGAAGAGCTCAGTGACTTTCAACGTGGCACCCGTCATAGTCAACAATTCTAAGCCGCACACAAGCCATGCGCAATGCCAAGCGTCGGCTGGAGTGATGTAAAAGTTCGCTGCCGTTGGACTCTGGAGCAGTGGAAACGCGTTCTCTGGAATGATGAATCACGCTTCACCATCTGGCAGTCCAATGGACGAATCTGCCCCAATGCATAGGAGGAATAATGGTCTGGGGCTGTTTTTTTATGATTCGGGCAACAAAACAAAATCCTTCCTAGAAGTGTGGAGGTTGTTATATCAGCAAAGTGGGAACCAACTCCATATTAACACCCTTGAATGAGATGTTTGACGAGCAGAGTGTTCACATACTTTTGGACGTGCAGTGTATATGTGTGTTGCTATGGCAATCAAGGCTCTCTCTCAGTATGTAATTACGCTAGGTGGATGGATAATAGTGAGTTCGGTAGTCGCTGAAAAGTTTGAGTTTATATAAAATGAGTATAATAAACTCACATGGTAAAGTATATCACTGCTGAAAATAAGGCTGCTTGGAGGTTCTTTACAGCACCATTTCTTCCAGCAGTGTAAAATATAGTCCTAATATTATATATTACAACTGAAAACTTCACACATCTCAAATAAGCTGAAAATAAATGGTTTTGATTCAATAGTCACCCAATTTAATTTTTTTAAAAGAGAACAAGTATAGAGAAGTTGGTTCAAATTTACAACTGACTTTCTTTCATGACTACGATTTGCATTTGAATGATTATACCTTTGCTACGGCAAGTTCACTCAATTTATGCAATTTATGATTGAAGCTTACATCTACCTCATTCGATCTATGCCTTGTTATGTAAATTTGTCCCCACTATGGCCTAAAATCAGTTTGATTTAACGGTGGAAAACTAGGCTGTTTTTTGTGAGATGTAACTGTCATTGGAATGAGGGACGTGTCGGAATAAAAACCTGTAATCTACATGTTTATGTCATTAGTCTGGCAGAAATAGCACATCGAGAGGGGCAATGAATGTGGGATTGAAGCTGTAATGTCACAACTAACTGTGTAGAACTTGAGTCTCACCATCAATCTGTTGTTGTTCAAACAATTTTAACCAGTTTGGGCTCAAAAAAAAAAGGAAGGAGATGCAGATTTAAATCAACCCAAGCGTTTGCTCCGTTGCTCACTTGGTGCTGAAGTTTTGGGCTCTCCAGTGGCGCAGCGGGCCAAGGCACTGCATCTCAGCGCTAGAGGTGTCACTACAGACTCCCCGGTTCGATTCCAGGCTGTATCACAAACAGGCCGTGATCGGGAGTTCCATAGGGCGGCGCGCAATTGTCCCAGCGCCGTCCGGGTTAGGGTTTGGGCCGGGATAGTCCGTCATTGTAAATAAGAATTTATTCTTAACTGACTTGCCTAGTTATGTAAAGGTTAAATAAAGATGACTGAAGTACTGAACACGTCCTGTAACTGTGGAAGGAAAGGCATGGATAAGGTTCATGGTCGGGTAGTCTTTAATTAAATGTTTTATTTCACCTTTATTTAACCAGGTAGGCCAGATGAGAACAAGTTCTCATTTACAACTGAGACCTAGCCAAGATAAAGCAAAGTCTATCACTCCATTCTGTATCAGCAGACCCCTATATGCCCTCTGAGAGAGAGAAAGGCATCTCTCTCCATCCATCCATCCCCTTCATCCATACATCCCTCCAGCACCGGAGACCCCCACTAAAAAATGGGCCAGCTCACTCCAGGATTCTCGCCAGAGAGAATTTTACACTCTTCATTAACATTATAGTTGCTCGAGGCCGTTGGGTTGTGACGAACTCTGACCCTTAGACTTGATTTCTAAAAATGACCCCTGACCTAGCTCCTGGGTGCTATCCACCATCCAGTATTATGGATGCGTCCCAAATTGCACCCGATTCCCTATTTTGTGCACTACATTTGATCAAAAATAGTGCCCAATATAGGGAATATGGTGCCATTTGGGATGAAGCATTATGTTTGGAGGCTAGTGGAGAGGAGGGTAGGCGAGCATGGAAAACCCATCTAGGATGCTGCCTTCCTGTCTTTGTAGCAGTGTCTGGAGGAATCTCCGGAGCATCTGCTGGGTTGGAGATAAACACCTACAGGCTAGATGCTGCTTCTACTGCAGCTCATTGAACCCACAGGTAATACCAGGGTACTGTTCTCTTACCTGGCTGTAGCTTAATGACCCCACAGGTAATACCAGGGTACTGTTATCTTACCTGGCTGTAGCTTAATGACTCCACAGGTAATACCAGGGTACTGTTCTCTTACCTGGCTGTAGCTTAATGACCCCACAGGTAATACCAGGGTACTGTTCTCTTACCTGGCTGTAGCTTAATGACCCCACAGGTAATACCAGGGTACTGTTCTCTTACCTGGCTGTAGCTTAATGACCCCACAGGTAATACCAGGGTACTGTTCTCTTACCTGGCTGTAGCTTAATGACCCCACAGGTAATACCAGAGTACTGTTCTCTTACCTGGCAGTAGCTTAATGAACCCACAGGTAATACCTGTACATATTCCAAATGGAATGGACTCACCATATACTGGAGGGTTCTACGTGTACATATTGTACATATTGTACTTATAAATTCCACGTAGAACCCTCCAGTATATGGTGAGTAAATTCCATTTAGAACCCTCCAGTATATGGTGAGTAAATTATATTTAGAACCCTCCAGTATATTGTGAGTAAATTATATTTAGAACCCTCCAGTATATTGTGACTACATTCCATTTAGAACCCTCCAGTATATGGTGAATAAATTCCATGTAGAACCCTCCAGTAAATGGTGAGTAAATTCCATTTAGAACCCTCAAGTATATGGTGAGTGAATTCCATTTAGAACCCTCCAGTATATGGTGAGTAAATTATATTTAGAACCCTCCAGTATATGGTGAGTAAATTATATTTCGAACCCTCCAGTATATGGTGAGTGAATTCCGTTATAACCCTCCAGTATATGGTGAGTAAATTATATTTAGAACCCTCCAGTATATGGTGAGTAAATTCCATGTAGAACCCTCCAGTATATGGTAAGTGAATTCCATTTAGAACCCTCAAGTATATGGTGAGTAAATTCCATTATAACCCTCCAGTATATGGTGAGTAAATTATATTTAGAACCCTCCAGTATATGGTGAGTAAATTATATTTCGACCCTCCAGTATATGGTAAGTAAATTCCATGTAGAACCCTCCAGTATATGGTGAGTAAATTATATTTCGACCCTCCAGTATATGGTGAGTGAATTCCATTTAGAACCCTCCAGTATATGGTGAGTAAATTCCATTTAGAACCCTCCAGTATATGGTGAGTAAATTCCATTATAACCCTCCAGTATATGGTGAGTGAATCCCATTTAGAACCCTTCAAGTATATGGTGAGTAAATTATATTTTGAACCCTCCAGTATATGGTGAGTAAATTCCATTTAGAACCCTCCAGTATATGGTGAGTGAATTCCATTTAGAACCCTCCAGTATATGGTGAGTAAATTATATTTCGACCCTCCAGTATATGGTGAGTAAATTACATTTAGAACCCTCCAGTATATGGTGAGTAAACTCCACTATAAAAACAATCAGACATGATGTGCATTAGTAAGGACAAGGTGTGTGTTCTTATTACAGTAGGCTTGTCTTGGGATTGAACTGCTCCTACTTCTATCTGTTTGTAACAGATCGTTTGAGTAATCTAGAACCCTATATGCTAAGTAAATTACACATTAATTATACAATAACAGCAGTCTAGCAATAAAACCAATTTAATCATTGTGAGGAAAGAGAAATTAACTTACTAACGGGGGTGGTAAAATATAAAATGCAAAGTGGGATGGGGAAAACTCTTAATCCTTAAATCCTTTAAAACCCTTTAAAAATATGAAAAAAATATAGCTGTATTTTAACAAGCTGTTTTAGTGTGGGTAGTCTGGGTACACATCACCATTTTAAATCAATTGTTTTCTTTTTTTTTTGTAAATCATTTTTGTGCTTGAGGCTGATCTGCCTTGCAGGCAACGTTTCCTTTGATGTGCTTCCCAGATGACCACAACACAGCATCCCAGCCAGAGTTAACTTCTCTGTAGGATTTAGTGTTCGCCGTTCGTACGCCCTCCCAGATGTAACTTTACCAAGTCCAACATTGACTTTATCTCCTGCGCTACGCTGGGGCTTTGAACAATGTGTTGTGGATGGGTGTGAAGTTTGGGATGAGAGGAACTTGAAGTTGGTTGGTAGCCAATGTTGTGGGAATAGAATTAAAGAGGAGAGAAATGCCTTGAAGGCAAATGTACCTTGAAGGCTGTGTCCTTCAAACAGACTGAAAAAAGTGTTTGTGAGGGAGTGATGAATAAACATGAGTGTCTCTGTCTCTCTCTCTGTCTCTCTCTCTGTCTCTCTCTCTGTGTCTCTTTCTCTCTCTGTGTCTCTCTCTGTCTCTCTCTCTCTCTCTCTCTCTGTCTCTCTCTCTGTCTCTCTGTCTGTCTCTCTGTCTGTCTCTCTGTCTCTCTCTCTCTCTCTCTCTGTCTCTCTCTCTGTCTCTCTGTCTGTCTCTCTGTCTCTCTCGCTCTCTCTCTCTCTTTTGTTTGTTCCTGTTTTCAGTCAGACAATGACCTTTACTTGAAGGGTGACTATCAAATCAAATCAAATGCCAACTGCTGAATATGTAACCACAGTTAAATGAACCCACAGCAGGAGCATAATCAGAACATCAGTGAAACAAATCATTTGACTGTGTTTAGTTGACACCGAAGGGGCCAGAATCTGTGAGAAAACAAACACATCAAGCACACCTCATGAAGTTGTTTACAGATTCAGTCAGGGCATAGAGAATGGCATTGGAGACAATAACAACAGATTACATGTAAGGAACCTACTGTAAACAGATATACAATGGTTTCCTGTGTTCATACTGATGGTTCCTTCTGTCTCTGTCCCCTGACTGTGTTCATACTGATGGTTCCTTCTGTCTCTCTGTCCCCTGACTGTGTTCATACTGATGGTTCCTTCTGTCTCTGTCCCCTGACTGTGTTCATACTGATGGTTCCTTCTGTCTCTCTGTCCCCTGACTGTGTTCATCCTGATGGTTCCTTCTGTCTCTCTGTCCCCTGACTGTGTTCATACTGATGGTTCCTTCTGTCTCTCTGTCCTCTGACTGTGTTCATCCTGTGTTTATCCTGATGGTTCCCAACTCATATATAACAGCACCTCCCATTGACCGTTTATTATGTAGCCAGTGAACTCTTCCGTTCTTTCTTTACACAATAATGCTATTAAGAAAACATGATTTAAAGGTTTAACGTGTGTCCTGTAGATATATTTCTGGTTCTGCCTTGATAGTCACAGTAGATCATTAGGATGCTTTGGATGAAGTCTTCTTTATGGAGCTTCCTGAGCAGAAGCTTTGGATGAAGTCTTCTTTATGGAGCTTCCTGAGCAGAAGCTTTAGATGAAGTCTTCTTTATGGAGCTTCCTGAGCAGAAGCTTTAGATGAAGTCTTCTTTATGGAGCTTCCTGAGCAGAAGCTGTGGATGAACTCTTTTTTTGGGGCTTCCTGAGCAGAAGCTGTGGATGAAGTCTTCTTTATGGAGCTTCCTGAGCAGAAGCTGTGGATGAAGTTTTCTTTATGGAGCTTCCTGAGCAGAAGCTTTGGATTAAGTCTTCTTTATGGAGCTTCCTGAGCAGAAGCTGTGGATGAAGTCTTCTTTATGGAGCTTCCTGAGCAGAAGCTTTGGATGAAGTCTTCTTTATGGAGCTTCCTGAGCAGAAGCTGTGGATGAAGTCTTCTTTATGGAGCTTCCTGAGCAGAAGCTTTGGATGAAGTCTTCTTTATGGAGCTTCCTGAGCAGAAGCTGTGGATGAAGTCTTCTTTATGGAGCTTCCTGAGCAGAAGCTGTGGATGAAGTCTTCTTTATGGAGCTTCCTGAGCAGAAGCTTTGAATGAACTCTTCTTTATGGAGCTTCCTGAGCAGAAGCTGTGGATGAAGTCTTCTTTATGGAGCTTCCTGAGCAGAAGCTGTGGATGAAGTCTTCTTTATGGAGCTTCCTGAGCAGAAGTGATGTTTCACTTTGAACCTCCATGTGTCTCTATGATGTCATTACCTATTTTATTGGCGTATTAACTCGTGGGTGTTTTTGTTTCAGTTTAAATGTCCACAGCTGAAGTCACGCTGGTTGGAA
Source organism: Salmo salar (assembly GCF_965601325.2). Taxonomy (NCBI): domain Eukaryota; kingdom Metazoa; phylum Chordata; class Actinopteri; order Salmoniformes; family Salmonidae; genus Salmo; species Salmo salar. Next base: position 92,991,481 of record NC_138295.1, read on the forward strand.
CAGAACCATAAGTACTTGATGGTGAATGTCAATGAACCTTATAGCACATGCATGAACGTATCTAATAAAATAACAACCCGAGGTCTGGTTTCTCTCTCCACTATAAGGGTTGGTTTCTATCTCCACTATAAGGTCTGGTTTATATCTCCACTATAAGGGTTGGTTTCTATCTCCACTATAAGGTCTGGTTTCTATCTCCACTATAAGGTCTGGTTTCTATCTCCACTATAAGGGTTGGTTTATATCTCCACTATAAGGTCTGGTTTCTATCTCCACTATAAGGGTTGTTTTATATCTCCACTATAAGGGTTGGTTTACTATCTCCACTATAAGGTCTGGTTTCTATCTCCACTATAAGGGTTGGTTTCTCTCTCCACTATAAGGGTTGGTTTATATCTCCACTATAAGGGTTGGTTTATATCTCCACTATAAGGGTTGGTTTCTATCTCCACTATAAGGGTTGGTTTCTATCTCCACTATAAGGGTTGGTTTATATCTCCACTATAAGGGTTGGTTTCTATCTCCACTATAAGGTCTGGTTTCTATCTCCACTATAAGGTCTGGTTTCTATCTCCACTATAAGGGTTGGTTTATATCTCCACTATAAGGGTTGGTTTCTATCTCCACTATAAGGTCTGGTTTCTATCTCCACTATGTCAAAGTTGTTGTCGGTGAATGAGGACCAAAACGCAGCAGGTACGTGAATGCTCATCTTGATTTTTAATTAATCTCAAAAATGAACATACAAAATAACAAAACACGAAAACTCGACAAATAAACAGTCTGGTAAGGCACAAGGCTATACACAGAATAATCACCCACAAATCACACATACAAACACACCCTAATATATGGGACTCTCAATCAAAGGCAGATAGACAACACCTGCCTTCAACTGAGAGTCCCAACCCCAATCAACCAAACATAGAAACACACAACCTAGACTAACCATAGAATTAACTAAACATAAACCAAAACCCGGAATTACTAAATCAAACACCCTTTACACAAACACACCACCCCGAACCACATAAAACAAATACCCCCTGCCACGCCCTGACCAAACTACAAAACAATTAACCTTATATACTGGCCAGGACGTGACACACTATAAGGGTTGGTTTATATCTCCACTATAAGGTCTGGTTTCTATCTCCACTATAAGGTCAGGTTTCTATCTCCACTATAAGGTCTGGTTTCTATCTCCACTATAAGGGTTGGTTTATATCTCCACTATAAGGTCTGGTTTCTATCTCCACTATAAGGGTTGGTTTATATCTCCACTATAAGGTCTGGTTTCTATCTCCACTATAAGGGTTGGTTTATATCTCCACTCTAAGGGTTGGTTTATATCTCCACTACAAGGGTTGGTTTATATCTCCACTCTAAGGGTTGGTTTATATCTCCACTATAAGGTCTGGTTTCTATCTCCACTATAAGGTCAGGTTTCTATCTCCACTATAAGGTCTGGTTTCTATCTCCACTATAAGGTCTGGTTTCTATCTCCACTATAAGGGTTGGTTTATATCTCCACTCTAAGGGTTGGTTTATATCTCCACTACAAGGGTTGGTTTATATCTCCACTATAAGGTCTGGTTTCTATCTCCACTATAAGGGTTGGTTTATATCTCCACTATAAGGGTCGTTTTATATCTCCACTATAAGGGTTGGTTTATACCTCCACTATAAGGTCTGGTTTCTATCTCCACTATAAGGGTTGTTTTATATCTCCACTATAAGGTCTGGTTTCTATCTCCACTATAAGGTCTGGTTTCTATCTCCACTATAAGGGTTGTTTTATACCTCCACTATAAGGGTTGTTTTATATCTCCACTATAAGGGTTGTTTTATATCTCCACTATAAGGGTTGTTTTATATCTCCACTATAAGGGTTGTTTTAGATCTCCACTATAAGGGTTGTTTTATATCTCCACTATAAGGGTTGTTTTATACCTCCACTATAAGGGTTGTTTTAGATCTCCACTATAAGGGTTGTTTTATATCTCAGGTTTCTGTCTCCACTATAAGGGTTGTTTTATATCTCAGGTTTCTGTCTCCACTATAAGGGTTGTTTTATATCTCCACTATAAGGGTTGTTTTATATCTCCACTATAAGGGTTGTTTTATATCTCCACTATAAGGGTTGTTTTATATCTCCACTATAAGGGTTGTTTTCTATCTCAGGTTTCTATCTCCACTATAAGGGTTGTTTTATATCTCCACTATAAGGGTTGTTTTATATCTCCACTATAAGGGTTGGTTTATATCTCCACTATAAGGTCTGGTTTCTATCTCCACTATAAGGGTTGGTTTATATCTCCACTATAAGGGTCGTTTTATATCTCCACTATAAGGGTTGGTTTATACCTCCACTATAAGGTCTGGTTTCTATCTCCACTATAAGGGTTGTTTTCTATCTCCACTATAAGGTCTGGTTTCTATCTCCACTATAAGGGTTGTTTTATATCTCCACTATAAGGGTTGTTTTATATCTCCACTATAAGGGTTGTTTTATATCTCCACTATAAGGGTTGTTTTATATCTCCACTATAAGGGTTGTTTTTATCTCAGGTTTCTATCTCCACTATAAGGGTTGTTTTATATCTCCACTATAAGGGTTGTTTTATATCTCCACTATAAGGGTTGTTTTATATCTCCACTATAAGGGTTGTTTTATATCTCCACTATAAGGGTTGTTTTCTATCTCAGGTTTCTATCTCCACTATAAGGGTTGTTTTATATCTCCACTATAAGGGTTGTTTTATATCTCCACTATAAGGGTTGTTTTATATCTCCACTATAAGGGTCTGGTTTCTATCTCCACTATAAGGGTTGGTTTATATCTCCACTATAAGGGTTGTTTTATATCTCCACTATAAGGGTTGTTTTATATCTCCACTATAAGGGTTGTTTTCTATCTCAGGTTTCTATCTCCACTATAAGGGTTGTTTTATATCTCCACTATAAGGTCTGGTTTCTATCTCCACTATAAGGTCTGGTTTCTATCTCCACTATAAGGGTTGTTTTATACCTCCACTATAAGGGTTGTTTTCATATCTCCACTATAAGGGTTGTTTTCTATCTCAGGTTTTATCTCCACTATAAGGGTTGTTTTATATCTCCACTATAAGGGTTGTTTTAGATCTCCACTATAAGGGTTGTTTTATATCTCCCAGGGTGTTCTATCCTCCACTATAAGGGTTGTTTTAGATCTCCACTATAAGGGTTGTTTTATATCTCAGGTTTCTGTCTCCACTATAAGGGTTGTTTTATATCTCCACTATAAGGGTTGTTTTATATCTCCACTATAAGGGTTGTTTTATATCTCCACTATAAGGGCTGTTTTATATCTCCGCTATAAGGGTTGTTTTCTATCTCAGGTTTCTATCTCCACTATAAGGGTTGTTTTATATCTCCACTATAAGGGTTGTTTTATATCTCCACTATAAGGGTTGTTTTCTATCTCAGGTTTCTATCTCCACTATAAGGGTTGTTTTATATCTCCACTATAAGGGTTGTTTTATATCTCCACTATAAGGGTTGTTTTATATCTCCACTATAAGGGTTGTTTTTATATCAAGTTTTCCATCACGGAAACAAACTGAGACTGAGAATTGCAGTCAGGAGGTCCAGCTGCCTGATGTGGAGAGTGTGTGTATCCCAAATTGCACCCTATTCCCTATGGGTCCTGGTCAAAAGTAGTACACTATATAGGGAATAGGGTGCCAATTGGGACGCAGACCTACAGTCTTAAAAAACTATTTTACATCTGGCTTCGCAAACTGGTTAGAACTGTTTAATACGTGCATGGAAAAAGCAGCCTGTGGAAAGCCAGTCCTCCCTGTTTCTCTCCCTGACCATACTCCCTGTGTGTGTTTCCAATGGTACCCTATTCCCTATATAATTCACTACTTTTGACCAGAGCCTTATTGGCCCTGGTCACATGAAGTGCACTGTGGGGAATAGGGTACCATTTGGAATGTACACCCTGTTATTCCCTGACTAGACCAGATTAGGGACAAAGAGATTATCATCAAAACTGATGCCGGTGTTTTTCTTTGTTCTCAGAGGTGGCACGAAACAACTCGGCCTGTCTGGGACACGTCCGTCTGTCTGTCTGTCTGTCTGTCTGTCTGTCTGCCTGCCTGCCTGCCGCCTGCCTGCCTGCCTGCCTGCCTGCCTGCCTGCCTGTGGGTCTGTCTGCTGTCTGTCTGTGGGTGGGTGTGTCTGTCTGTCTGTCTGTCTGTCTGTCTGTCTGTCTGTCTGTCTGTCTGTCTGTCTGCCGCCTGCCTGCCTGCCTGCCTGCCTGCCTGCCTGCCTGCCTGCCTGTGGGTCTGTCTGTCTGTCTGTCTGTGGGTGGGTGTGTCTGTCTGTCTGTCGGTGGGTCTGTCTGTCTGTCTGTCTGTCTGTCTGTCTGTCTGTCTGTCTGTCTGTCTGTCTGTCTGTCTGTCTGTCTGTCTGTCTGTCTGTCTGTCGGTGGGTGGGTCTGTCTGTCTGTCTGTCTGTCTGTTGGTGGGTGTGTGTCTGTCTGTCGGTGTGTGTCTGTCTGTCTGTCTGTCTGTCTGTCTGTCTGTCTGTCTGTCTGTCTGTCTGTCTGTCTGTCTGTCTGTCTGTCTGTCTGTCTGTCTGTCTGTCTGTCTGTCTGTTGGTGGGTGTGTGTCTGTCTGTCGGTGGGTGTGTCTGTCTGTATGTCGATGGTTGGGTCTGTCTGTCTGTCTGTCTGTCTGTCTGTCTGTCTGTCTGTCTGTCTGTCTGTCTGTCTGTCGGTGGGTGTGTGTCTGTCTGTCGGTGGGTGTGTCTGTCTGTATGTCGATGGTTGGGTCTGTCTGTCTGTCTGTCTGTCTGTCTGTCTGTCTGTCTGTCTGTCTGTCTGTCTGTCTGTCTGTCGGTGGGTGTGTCTGTCTGTATGTCGGTGGGTGGGTCTGTCTGTCTGTCTGTCGGTGGGTGGGTGTGTCTGTCTGTCTGTATGTCGGTGGGTGGGTGGGTCTGTCTGTCTGTCTGTCTGTCTGTCTGTCTGTCTGTCTGTCTGTCTGTCTGTCTGTCGGTGGGTGGGTGTGTCTGTTGTCTGTCTGTCGGTGGGTGGGTGTGTCTGTTGTCTGTCTGTCGGTGGGTGGGTCTGTCTGTCTGTCTGTCTGTCTGTCTGTCTGTCTGTCGGTGGGTCTGTCTGTCTGTCTGTCTGTCTGTCTGTCTGTCTGTCTGTCTGTCTGTCTGTCTGTCTGTCTGTCTGTCTGTCTGTCTGTCTGTCTGTCGGTGGGTGTGTCTGTCGGTGGGTGGGTGTGTCTGTTGTCTGTCTGTCGGTGGGTGGGTGGGTGGGTCTGTCTGTCTGTCTGTCTGTCGGTGGGTGTGTCTGTCGGTGGGTGTGTCTGTCGGTGGGTGGGTGGGTGTGTCTGTCGGTGGGTGTGTCTGTCGGTGGGTGTGTGTGTGTCTGTCTGTCGGGTGGGTGTGTGCTGTCGGTGCGGGGTGTCTGTCGGTGGGTGTGTGTGTGTCTGTCTGTCGGTGGGTGTGGCCCCAGGCCTGTTGTGCTGATCTGAAGGCTCTTTTGCATGTGTCAGTGCTCCAGCACCAACACTCCAGAGTGTGTGTGTGTGTGTGTGTGAGTGTATCTGAGTGTGTGAGTGTGTGCGGTAGCCAGCACAGCATGTTCCTCGTACTCCCTACATAAGGCCATCTGCCTCTCTGTCAAAGCCTGCAGAAACCACAGGTGTCTCTCTTTCTCTCCCTCCTTCTCTCTCTCCCTCCTTCTCTTTCTCTTCCTCCTTCTCTTTCTCTTCCTCCTTCTCTTCTCTTCCTCCTTCTCTTTCTCTTCCTCCTCATCCATCTCTGTCTCTGGGAGTCTGTCTTTGTTTCTATTCCCTGTTTGGTTTCTAACCAGGAGCTTTTTGACAGATCTTCTACTGGGCCTCTCTCTGAGTGTTTCTCTATTCCATATGGCTGAAATGCAGTGGTCTGGTCTCCTCTGTCTCTGTTCTGTCCTCAGGACTACTGGAGGTACAGTATGACTGGTCTCCTCTGTCTCTGTTCTGTCCTCCTCAGGACTACTGGAGGTACAGTATGACTGGTCTCCTCTGTCTCTGTTCTGTCCTCCTCAGGACTACTGGAGGTACAGTATGACTGGTCTCCTCTGTCTCTGTTCTGTCCTCCTCAGGACTACTGGAGGTACAGTATGACTGGTCTCCCCTGTCTCTGTTCTGTCCTCAGGACTACTGGAGGTACAGTATGACTGGTCTCCTCTGTCTCTGTTCTGTCCTCAGGACTACTGGAGGTACAGTATGACTGGTCTCCTCTGTCTCTGTTCTGTCCTCAGGACTACTGGAGGTACAGTATGACTGGTCTCCTCTGTCTCTGTTCTGTCCTCCTCAGGACTACTGGAGGTACAGTATGACTGGTCTCCTCTGTCTCTGTTCTGTCCTCAGGACTACTGGAGGTACAGTATGACTGGTCTCCTCTGTCTCTGTTCTGTCCTCAGGACTACTGGAGGTACAGTATGACTGGTCTCCTCTGTCTCTGTTCTGTCCTCAGGACTACTGGAGGTACAGTATGACTGGTCTCCCCTGTCTCTGTTCTGTCCTCCTCAGGACTACTGGAGGTACAGTATGACTGGTCTCCTCTGTCTCTGTTCTGTCCTCCTCAGGACTACTGGAGGTACAGTATGACTGGTCTCCTCTGTCTCTGTTCTGTCCTCCTCAGGACTACTGGAGGTACAGTATGACTGGTCTCCTCTGTCTCTGTTCTGTCCTCAGGACTACTGGAGGTACAGTATGACTGGTCTCCCCTGTCTCTGTTCTGTCCTCAGGACTACTGGAGGTACAGTATGACTGGTCTCCCCTGTCTCTGTTCTGTCCTCAGGACTACTGGAGGTACAGTATGACTGGTCTCCTCTGTCTCTGTTCTGTCCTCAGGGCTACTGGAGGTACAGTATGACTGGTCTCCTCTGTCTCTGTTCTGTCCTCAGGACTACTGGAGGTACAGTATGACTGGTCTCCTCTGTCTCTGTTCTGTCCTCCTCAGGACTACTGGAGGTACAGTATGACTGGTCTCCTCTGTCTCTGTTCTGTCCTCCTCAGGACTACTGGAGGTACAGTATGACTGGTCTCCTCTGTCTCTGTGCTGTCCTCCTCAGGACTACTGGAGGTACAGTATGACTGGTCTCCTCTGTCTCTGTTCTGTCCTCAGGACTACTGGAGGTACAGTATGACTGGTCTCCCCTGTCTCTGTTCTGTCCTCAGGACTACTGGAGGTACAGTATGACTGGTCTCCTCTGTCTCTGTTCTGTCCTCAGGACTACTGGAGGTACAGTATGACTGGTCTCCTCTGTCTCTGTTCTGTCCTCAGGACTACTGGAGGTACAGTATGACTGGTCTCCCCTGTCTCTGTTCTGTCCTCAGGACTACTGGAGGTACAGTATGACTGGTCTCCTCTGTCTCTGTTCTGTCCTCAGGACTACTGGAGGTACAGTATGACTGGTCTCCCCTGTCTCTGTTCTGTCCTCAGGACTACTGGAGGTACAGTATGACTGGTCTCCTCTGTCTCTGTTCTGTCCTCAGGACTACTGGAGGTACAGTATGACTGGTCTCCTCTGTCTCTGTTCTGTCCTCCTCAGGACTACTGGAGGTACAGTATGACTGGTCTCCTCTGTCTCTGTTCTGTCCTCCTCAGGACTACTGGAGGTACAGTATGACTGGTCTCCTCTGTCTCTGTTCTGTCCTCAGGACTACTGGAGGTACAGTATGACTGGTCTCCTCTGTCTCTGTTCTGTCCTCCTCAGGACTACTGGAGGTACAGTATGACTGGTCTCCCCTGTCTCTGTTCTGTCCTCAGGACTACTGGAGGTACAGTATGACTGGTCTCCTCTGTCTCTGTTCTGTCCTCAGGACTACTGGAGGTACAGTATGACTGGTCTCCTCTGTCTCTGTTCTGTCCTCCTCAGGACTACTGGAGGTACAGTATGACTGGTCTCCTCTGTCTCTGTTCTGTCCTCCTCAGGACTACTGGAGGTACAGTATGACTGGTCTCCTCTGTCTCTGTTCTGTCCTCCTCAGGACTACTGGAGGTACAGTATGACTGGTCTCCTCTGTCTCTGTTCTGTCCTCAGGACTACTGGAGGTACAGTATGACTGGTCTCCCCTGTCTCTGTTCTGCTCCTCAGGACTACTGGAGGTACAGTATGACTGGTCTCCTCTGTCTCTGTTCTGTCCTCAGGACTACTGGAGGTACAGTATGACTGGTCTCCCCTGTCTCTGTTCTGTCCTCCTCAGGACTACTGGAGGTACAGTATGACTGGTCTCCCCTGTCTCTGTTCTGTCCTCCTCAGGACTACTGGAGGTACAGTATGACTGGTCTCCCCTGTCTCTGTTCTGTCCTCAGGACTACTGGAGGTACAGTATGACTGGTCTCCCCTGTCTCTGTTCTGTCCTCAGGACTACTGGAGGTACAGTATGACTGGTCTCCTCTGTCTCTGTTCTGTCCTCAGGACTACTGGAGGTACAGTATGACTGGTCTCCTCTGTCTCTGTTCTGTCCTCAGGACTACTGGAGGTACAGTATGACTGGTCTCCTCTGTCTCTGTTCTGTCCTCCTCAGGACTACTGGAGGTACAGTATGACTGGTCTCCTCTGTCTCTGTTCTGTCCTCCTCAGGACTACTGGAGGTACAGTATGACTGGTCTCCCCTGTCTCTGTTCTGTCCTCAGGACTACTGGAGGTACAGTATGACTGGTCTCCTCTGTCTCTGTTCTGTCCTCAGGACTACTGGAGGTACAGTATGACTGGTCTCCCCTGTCTCTGTTCTGTCCTCCTCAGGACTACTGGAGGTACAGTATGACTGGTCTCCCCTGTCTCTGTTCTGTCCTCAGGACTACTGGAGGTACAGTATGACTGGTCTCCTCTGTCTCTGTTCTGTCCTCCTCAGGACTACTGGAGGTACAGTATGACTGGTCTCCTCTGTCTCTGTTCTGTCCTCCTCAGGACTACTGGAGGTACAGTATGACTGGTCTCCTCTGTCTCTGTTCTGTCCTCAGGACTACTGGAGGTACAGTATGACTGGTCTCCTCTGTCTCTGTTCTGTCCTCCTCAGGACTACTGGAGGTACAGTATGACTGGTCTCCTCTGTCTCTGTTCTGTCCTCCTCAGGACTACTGGAGGTACAGTATGACTGGTCTCCTCTGTCTCTGTTCTGTCCTCAGGACTACTGGAGGTACAGTATGACTGGTCTCCTCTGTCTCTGTTCTGTCCTCCTCAGGACTACTGGAGGTACAGTATGACTGGTCTCCTCTGTCTCTGTTCTGTCCTCAGGACTACTGGAGGTACAGTATGACTGGTCTCCTCTGTCTCTGTTCTGTCCTCCTCAGGACTACTGGAGGTACAGTATGACTGGTCTCCCCTGTCTCTTTTCTGTCCTCAGGACTACTGGAGGTACAGTATGACTGGTCTCCTCTGTCTCTGTTCTGTCCTCAGGACTACTGGAGGTACAGTATGACTGGTCTCCTCTGTCTCTGTTCTGTCCTCAGGACTACTGGAGGTACAGTATGACTGGTCTCCTCTGTCTCTGTTCTGTCCTCAGGACTACTGGAGGTACAGTATGACTGGTCTCCTCTGTCTCTGTTCTGTCCTCCTCAGGACTACTGGAGGTACAGTATGACTGGTCTCCTCTGTCTCTGTTCTGTCCTCCTCAGGACTACTGGAGGTACAGTATGACTGGTCTCCTCTGTCTCTGTTCTGTCCTCAGGACTACTGGAGGTACAGTATGACTGGTCTCCCCTGTCTCTGTTCTGTCCTCCTCAGGACTACTGAAGGTACAGTATGACTGGTCTCCTCTGTCTCTGTTCTGTCCTCAGGACTACTGGAGGTACAGTATGACTGGTCTCCTCTGTCTCTGTTCTGTCCTCCTCAGGACTACTGGAGGTACAGTATGACTGGTCTCCTCTGTCTCTGTTCTGTCCTCCTCAGGACTACTGGAGGTACAGTATGACTGGTCTCCTCTGTCTCTGTTCTGTCCTCCTCAGGACTACTGGAGGTACAGTATGACTGGTCTCCTCTGTCTCTGTTCTGTCCTCAGGACTACTGGAGGTACAGTATGACTGGTCTCCCCTGTCTCTGTTCTGTCCTCCTCAGGACTACTGGAGGTTCAGTATGACTGGTCTCCTCTGTCTCTGTTCTGGAGGATACGGGTCAAACACTGAGGCCTCTACCTGAACCTGTGTTGATGGAGGATACAGGTCAAACAGAAGGGAGCTGTGGTTGTTTGCAGCAGTAGAGTGAGAGGTAGGTAGGAGTGGGCTTTGTAGTGTGAAAGAGAGGAGACTCTGAGTAGTGTGAGAGGGGACTCTGGGTAGTTTTAGAGGGGACTCTGGGTAGTGTGAGAGGGGACTCTGGGTAGTTTTAGAGGGGACTCTGGGTAGTTTTAGAGGGGACTCTGGGTAGTTTTAGAGGGGACTCTGGGTAGTGTGAGAGGAGACTGGGTAGTGTGAGAGGGGACTCTGGGTAGTGTGAGAGGGGACTCTGGGTAGTTTTAGAGGGGACTCTGGGTAGTGTGACAGGGGACTCTGGGTAGTGTGACAGGGGAGACTGGGTAGTGTGAGACGGGACTCTGGGTAGTGTGAGAGGAGACTCTGGGTAGTGTGAGACGGGACTCTGGGTAGTGTGAGACGGGACTCTGGGTAGTGTGAGAGGAGACTGGGTAGTGTGAGACGGGACTCTGGGTAGTGTGAGAGGGGACTCTGGGTAGTGTGAGAGGAGACTCTGGGTAGTGTGAGAGGAGACTCTGGGTAGTGTGAGACGGGACTCTGGGTAGTGTGAGAGGAGACTGGGTAGTGTGAGACGGGACTCTGGGTAGTGTGAGAGGGGACTCTGGGTAGTGTGAGAGGGGACTCTGGGTAGTGTGAGAGGAGACTGGGTAGTGTGAGACGGGACTCTGGGTAGTGTGAGACGGGACTCTGGGTAGTGTGAGACGGGACTCTGGGTAGTGTGAGAGGGGACTCTGGGTAGTGTGAGAGGGGACTCTGGGTAGTGTGAGAGGGGACTCTGGGTAGTGTGAGAGGGGACTCTGGGTAGTGTGAGAGGGGACTCTGGGTAGTGTGAGAGGGGACTCTGGGTAGTGTGAGAGGGGACTCTGGGTAGTGTGACAGGGGACTCTGGGTAGTGTGACAGGGGACTCTGGGTAGTGTGAGAGGGGACTGGGTAGTGTGAAAGGGAACTCTGGGTAGTGTGAGAGGGGACTCTGGGTAGTGTGAGAGGGGACTGGGTAGTGTGAGAGGGGACTGGGTAGTGTGAGAGGGGACTCTGGGTAGTGTGAGAGAGGACTCTGGGTAGTGTGAGAGGGGACTGGGTAGTGTGAGAGGGGACTGGGTAGTGTGAGAGGGGACTCTGGGTAGTGTGAGAGGGGACTGGGTAGTGTGAGAGGGGACTGGGTAGTGTGAGAGAGGACTCTGGGTAGTGTGAGAGAGGACTCTGGGTAGTGTGAGAGGGGACTGGGTAGTGTGAGAGGGGACTGGGTAGTGTGAGAGGGGACTCTGGGTAGTGTGAGAGGGGACTCTGGGTAGTGTGAGAGGGGACTCTGGGTAGTGTGAGAGGGGACTGGGTAGTGTGAGAGAGGACTCTGAGTAGTGTGAGAGAGATAACAATGGTGTCCTGAGGATGGGTTCACAGAGAAACAGAGGGGAGAATGGGCTGGTTTTAGGGAGAGGAAGGGGGAGAAAGGTAGCTCAGGGTAACAGGGAGAAACAGTGGGACATGGTTTGACTGGGGCTGCCTGCAGCGCTACTGTAGCCCCTTAGTTCCAGAGAGGACATGGGTTGACTGGGGCTGCCTGCAGCACTACTGTAGCCCCTTGCCTTAGTTCCAGAGAGGACATGGGTTGACTGGGGCTTGCTGCAGCACTACTGTAGCCCCTTGCCTTAGTTCCAGAGAGGACATGGGGTGACTGGGGCTGCCTGCAGCGCTACAGTAGCCCCTTAGTTCCAGAGAGGACATGGGGTGACTGGGGCTGCCTGCAGCGCTACAGTAGCCCCTTAGTTCCAGAGAGGACATGGGTTGACTGGGGCTGGCTGCAGCGCTACAGTAGCCCCTTAGTTCCAGAGAGGACATGGGTTGACTGGGGCTGGCTGCAGCACTACTGTAGCCCCTTAGTTCCAGAGAGGACATGGGGTGACTGGGGCTGGCTGCAGCACTACTGTAGCCCCTTAGTTCCAGAGAGGACATGGGGTGATTGGGGCTGCCTGCAGCGCTACAGTAGCCCCTTGCCTTAGTTCCAGAGAGGACATGGGTTGACTGGGGCTGGCTGCAGCACTACAGTAGCCCCTTGCCTTAGTTCCAGAGAGGACATGGGGTGACTGGGGCTTGCTGCAGAGCTACAACATTTCAAGACATTTAAAGACATTTCAAGACATATGAAGACATTTCAAGACATATAACGACATTTCAAGACATTTAAAGTTGTATAAAGACATTTCAAGACATTTCAAGACATTTAAAATACATTTAAAAGACATATAAAGACATTTCATGACATTTAAAGACATAACGGCATTTAAAGACATTTAAATACATACAGGTCAGTCTCAGTTCTTAAGTAAAGACATGCAGATCAGTCTCTCAGTTTTAAAGACATACAGGTCAGTCTCTCAGTTCTAAAGTAAAGACATACAGGTCAGTCTCTCAGTTCTAAAGACATGCAGGTCAGTCTCTCAGTTCTAAAGTAAAGACATACAGGTCAGGCTCTCAGTTCTAAAGTAAAGACATGCAGGTCAGTCTCTCTGTTCTAAAGTAAAGACATACAGGTCAGTCTCTCAGTTCTAAAGTAAAGACATACAGGTCAGTCTCTCAGTTCTAAAGTAAAGACATACAGGTCAGTCTCTCAGTTCTAGAGACATACAGGTCAGTCTCTCAGTTCTAAAGTAAAGACATACAGGTCAGTCTCTCAGTTCTAAAGTAAAGACATACAGGTCAGTCTCTCAGTTCTAAAGACATGCAGGTCAGTCTCTCAGTTCTAGAGACATACAGGTCAGTCTCTCAGTTCTAAAGTAAAGACATACAGGTCAGTCTCTCAGTTCTAAAGACATACAGATCAGTCTCTCAGTTCTAAAGTAAAGACATGCAGGTCAGTCTCTCAGTTCTAAAGACGTACAGGTCAGTCTCTCAGTTCTAAAGACATACAGGTCAGTCTCTCAGTTCTAAAGTAAAGACATACAGGTCAGTCTCTCAGTTCTAAAGTAAAGACATGCAGGTCAGTCTCTCAGTTCTAAAGACATACAGGTCAGTCTCTCAGTTCTAAAGTAAAGACATACAGGTCAGTCTCTCAGTTCTAAAGACATGCAGGTCAGTCTCTCAGTTCTAAAGACATACAGGTCAGTCTCTCAGTTCTAAAGACATGCAGGTCAGTCTCTCAGTTCTAAAGTAAAGACATACAGGTCAGTCTCTCAGTTCTAAAGTAAAGACATACAGATCAGTCTCTCAGTTCTAAAGACATACAGGTCAGTCTCTCAGTTCTAAAGACATACAGGTCAGTCTCTCAGTTCTAAAGTAAAGACATACAGGTCAGTCGCTCAGTTCTAAAGTAAAGACATACAGGTCAGTCTCTCTGTTCTAAAGACATACAGGTCAGTCTCTCTGTTCTAAAGACATACAGGTCAGTCTCTCTGTTCTAAAGACATACAGGTCAGTCTCTCAGTTCTAAATAAAGACATACAGGTCAGTCTCTCAGTTCTAAAGACATGCAGGTCAGTCTCTCAGTTCTAAAGACATACAGGTCAGTCTCTCAGTTCTAAAGTAAAGACATACAGGTCAGTCTCTCTGTTCTAAAGACATACAGGTCAGTCTCTCTGTTCTAAAGACATACAGGTCAGTCTCTCTGTTCTAAAGACATACAGGTCAGTCTCTCAGTTCTAAAGTAAAGACATACAGGTCAGTCTCTCAGTTTTAAAGTAAAGGTACATACAAGTAAAGGGGTCTCTGTGCTAGTGATTTAGAGAGAGAGACAGATTATATTGGGTTAGAGGACAAGTCGACAGGAGGCCCCTGCTGAGTTTTAATCCTGCCAGGGGTCAGCAAGGGTCTCACACACACACAGGCACGTACACAGGCACACAAACACACACACACGGCCGACTCAGGGATTTCCATGTACAGAGTGTTAAAGGAGGAAATAGGACCCAGACAGACGCTCCACTGTCCTTTGTTCTGCCTTCATCAGACTGTACATTCCTAGGACCCAGACAGACGCTCCACTGTCCTGTGTTCTGCCTTCATCAGACTGTACATTCCTAGGACCCAGACAGACGCTCCACTGTCCTGTGTTCTGCCTTCATCAGACTGTACATTCCTAGGACCCAGACAGACGCTCCACTGTCCTGTGTTCTGCCTTCATCAGACTGTACATTCCTAGGACCCAGACAGACGCTCCACTGTCCTGTGTTCTGCCTTCATCAGACTGTACATTCCTAGGACCCAGACAGACGCTCCACTGTCCTGTGTTCTGCCTTCATCAGACTGTACATTCCTAGGACCCAGACAGACGCTCCACTGTCCTGTGTTCTGCCTTCATCAGACTGTACATTCCTAGGACCCAGACAGACGCTCCACTGTCCTGTGTTCTGCCTTGAACAGACTGTACATTCCTAGGACCCAGACAGACGCTCCACTGTCCTGTGTTCTGCCTTCATCAGACTGTACATTCCTAGGACCCAGACAGACGCTCCACTGTCCTGTGTTCTGCCTTCATCAGACTGTACATTCCTAGGACCCAGACAGACGCTCCACTGTCCTGTGTTCTGCCTTCATCAGACTGTACATTCCTAGGACCCAGACAGACGCTCCACTGTCCTGTGTTCTGCCTTCATCAGACTGTACATTCCTAGGCCTGAAGTCGACAGTTAGTTTACGTGTCAAGTGGGACACTATTCCTTCTATCAGGCCCATAGGGCTCTGTTCAAAGTAGTGCACTACGTAGGGAATGGCTTACCGTTTGGGACATACGCTTAGTTTTAACATGGCTGACTAGAAAGAAAGAGAGAGCGAGAGAGCGAGTGATTGATTGATCATAGCCTTGCTATTGAGAAAGGCCGCCGTAGGCAGACCTGGCTCTCAAGAGAAGACAGGCTATGTGCACACTGCCCACAAAATGAGGTGAAAACTGAGCTGCACTTCCTAACCTCCTGCCAAATGTATGACCATATTAGAGACACATATTTCCTTCAGATTACACAGATCCACGAAGAATTCGAAAACAAACCCAATTTTGATAAACTCCCATATCTACTGGGTGAAATACCACAGTGTGACATCACAGCAGCAAAATTTGTGACCTGTTGCCACAAGAAAAGGTCAACAAGTGAAGAACAAACACCATTGTAAATACAACCCATATTTATGTTTATTTATTTTCCCTTTTGTACATTAACTATTTGCACATCGTTACAACACTGTATATAGACATAATATGACATTTGTTATGTTTTTATTCTTTTGGAACTTCTGTGAGTGTAATGTTTACTGTTCATTTGTATTGTTTATTTCACTTTTGTATATTATCTACCTCACTTTCTTTGGCAACGTTAACATACGTTTCCCATGCCAATAAAGCCCCTTGAATTGAATTGAGGGAGAGAGAGAGCGAGCAGAGGAAATTCAGCGTCTCTGGTTGCTAAGCTGTGCTGAGCTGAGCTGTACTGTGGTGGCCTGGAGAGTGTGAATGCAGCAGCTGGGTGCCACTCTGTGAACTTGGTCATCAATAAATGATCAGAGACTGCCATCTGGAGAGAGAGGGCCCAGCCAGAGACAGGGTCAGAGACAGAGACAGGGTCAGAGACAGGGCAGAGACAGAGAGAGAGACAAAGACAGGGTCAGAGACAGAGACAGAAACAGAGACAGAGACAGGGTCAGAGACAGGGCAGAGACAGAGAGAGAGACAGAGACAGGGTCAGAGACAGAGACAGAAACAGAGACAGAGACAAAGACAAAGACAGAGACAGAGACAGGGATAGAGGCAGAGACAGAGACATGGACAGACACAAAGACAGAGGAGACAGGGACAGAGACAGGGACAGAGACAGGGACAGACACAGAGACAGGAACAGAAGCAGAGACAGGGACAGAGACAGGGACAGAGACAGAGAGAGGGACAGAGACAGGGACAGAGTCAGGGACAGAGACAGGGACAGAAGCAGAGACAGAAGCAGAGACAGAAGCAGAGACAGGGACAGTGACAGGGACAAAGACAGGGACAGAGAGACAGAGAGAGGGAGAGGGACAGAGACAGGGACAGAGACAGAGAGAGAGACAGAGGCAGAGAGACGGACAGTGACAGAGACAGGGACAGAGACAGAAGCAGAGACAGGGACAGAGACAGGGACAAAGGCAGAGAGAGACAGGGACAGGGACAGAGACAGAGACAGAGAGAGAGAGACAGGGACAGAGACAGAGACAGAGACAGAGAGAGAGAGAGAGAGAGAGAGAGACAGGGACAGAAGCAGAGACGGAGACGGAGACAGAGACAGGGACAGAGGCAGAGAGAGAGACAGGGACAGAGGCAGAGAGAGAGACAGGGACGGGGAGACAGTGACAGAGGCAGAGACAGGGACAGCGACAGAGACAGGGAAAGAGGCAGAGAGAGGGGCAGCGACAGAGACAAGGACAGAGCAGCACAGGACAGGCCACACACACACACACAAACACACACACACCACTCTGAAGGCCACCAATCAGCAGTAAGGAACGAGAGACAATAGTATACACATTATCACAAAGCTAAATGGGGAGGACTGCATTTTGACCTGGTCTTTCTGATGCTGTAGTGTGTGTGGTGGTATTGAGACTGCCCTGACATTCTCTGACCCCCTAGTCCTACGCCACACTACTTCTCCTGAATAGGAGTCTTTGATTCCCTCACTGACTCCACTATTGTCCACCTCATTAATAATGGAAAGTATATACGTTATACAGAAATCATGCTGATTGCAGAGATCTAACTTCTATTTGACATTTGACTATTTTGGGGCCTTAAAGACCAAACTCTGTTTTCACCATGAAAGGTCTTCTGTGCTGATTATATAAAGATCAAGCTGAAATTAAAGTTGTTTTGTATAAAATACATTATTTGACCAGGATTATAAGAGACGTCATCAGACGGTCATCTTTAAGTTCTGCTTCATTTAAACACACTGCTACTGTAAGTCCTCTATGGAGCTAACCATGAATTAGTCTGTTGTGTTAATGAAGGGTTATCAGACTGGGTCCTTGTAGTCTGTTGTGTTAATGAAGGGTTATCAGACTGGGTCCCTGTAGTCTGTTGTGTTAATGAAGGGTTATCAGACTGGGTCCCTGTAGTCTGTTGTGTTAATGAAGGGTTATCAGACTGGGTCCCTGTAGTCTGTTGTGTTAATGAAGGGTTATCAGACTGGGTCGCTGTAGTCTGTTGTGTTAATGAAGGGTTTTAGACTGGGTCCCTGTAGTCTGTTGTGTTAATGAAGGGTTTTAGACTGGGTCCCTGTAGTCTGTTGTGTTAATGAAGGGTTTTAGACTGGGTCCCTGTAGTCTGTTGTGTTAATGAAGGGTTATCAGACTGGGTCCCTGTAGTCTGTTGTGTTAATGAAGGGTTATCAGACTGGGTCCCTGTAGTCTGTTGTGTTAATGAAGGGTTTTAGACTGGGTCCCTGTAGTCTGCTGTGTTAATGAAGGGTTATCAGACTGGGTCCCTGTAGTCTGTTGTGTTAATGAAGGGTTATCAGACTGGGTCCCTGTAGTCTGTTGTGTTAATGAAGGGTTATCAGACTGGATCCCTGTAGTCTGTTGTGTTAATGAAGGGTTATCAGACTGGGTCCCTGTAGTCTGTTGTGTTAATGAAGGGTTATCAGACTGGGTCCCTGTAGTCTGTTGTTTTAATGAAGGGTTATCAGACTGGGTCCCTGTAGTCTGTTGTGTTAATGAAGGGTTATCAGACTGGGTCCCTGTAGTCTGTTGTGTTAATGAAGGGTTATCAGACTGGGTCCCTGTAGTCTGTTGTGTTAATGAAGGGTTATCAGACTGGGTCCCTGTAGTCTGTTGTGTTAATGAAGGGTTATCAGACTGGGTCCTTGTAGTCTGTTGTGTTAATGAAGGGTTATCAGACTGGGTCCCTGTAGTCTGTTGTGTTAATGAAGGGTTATCAGACTGGGTCCCTGTAGTCTGTTGTGTTAATGAAGGGTTATCAGACTGGGTCCTTGTAGTCTGTTGTGTTAATGAAGGGTTATCAGACTGGATCCCTGTAGTCTGTTGTGTTAATGAAGGGTTATCAGACTGGGTCCCTGTAGTCTGTTGTGTTAATGAAGGGTTATCAGACTGGGTCCCTGTAGTCTGTTGTGTTAATGAAGGGTTATCAGACTGGGTCCCTGTAGTCTGTTGTGTTAATGAAGGGTTATCAGACTGGGTCCCTGTAGTCTGTTGTGTTAATGAAGGGTTTTAGACTGGGTCCCTGTAGTCTGTTGTGTTAATGAAGGGTTTAGACTGGGTCCCTGTAGTCTGTTGTGTTAATGAAGGGTTATCAGACTGGGTCCCTGTAGTCTGTTGTGTTAATGAAGGGTTATCAGACTGGGTCCCTGTAGTCTGTTGTGTTAATGAAGGGTTATCAGACTGGGTCCCTGTAGTCTGTTGTGTTAATGAAGGGTTATCAGACTGGGTCCCTGTAGTCTGTTGTGTTAATGAAGGGTTTTAGACTGGGTCCCTGTAGTCTGTTGTGTTAATGAAGGGTTATCAGACTGGGTCCCTGTAGTCTGTTGTGTTAATGAAGGGTTATCAGACTGGGTCCTTGTAGTCTGTTGTGTTAATGAAGGGTTATCAGACTGGGTCCCTGTAGTCTGTTGTGTTAATGAAGGGTTATCAGACTGGGTCCTTGTAGTCTGTTGTGTTAATGAAGGGTTATCAGACTGGGTCCCTGTAGTCTGTTGTGTTAATGAAGAGTTATCAGACTGGGTCCCTGTAGTCTGTTGTGTTAATGAAGGGTTATCAGACTGGGTCCCTGTAGTCTGTTGTGTTAATGAAGGGTTATCAGACTGGGTCCCTGTAGTCTGTTGTGTTAATGAAGGGTTATCAGACTGGATCCCTGTAGTCTGTTGTGTTAATGAAGGGTTTTAGACTGGGTCCCTGTAGTCTGTTGTGTTAATGAAGGGTTATCAGACTGGGTCCCTGTAGTCTGTTGTGTTAATGAAGGGTTTTAGACTGGGTCCCTGTAGTCTGTTGTGTTAATGAAGGGTTTTAGACTGGGTCCCTGTAGTCTGTTGTGTTAATGAAGGGTTATCAGACTGGGTCCCTGTAGTCTGTTGTGTTAATGAAGGGTTATCAGACTGGGTCCCTGTAGTCTGTTGTGTTAATGAAGGGTTATCAGACTGGGTCCTTGTAGTCTGTTGTGTTAATGAAGGGTTTTAGACTGGGTCCCTGTAGTCTGTTGTGTTAATGAAGGGTTATCAGACTGGGTCCCTGTAGTCTGTTGTATTAATGAAGGGTTATCAGACTGGGTCCCTGTAGTCTGTTGTGTTAATGAAGGGTTATCAGACTGGGTCCCTGTAGTCTGTTGTGTTAATGAAGGGTTATCAGACTGGGTCCTTGTAGTCTGTTGTGTTAATGAAGGGTTATCAGACTGGGTCCTTGTAGTCTGTTGTGTTAATGAAGGGTTTTAGACTGGGTCCCTGTAGTCTGTTGTGTTAATGAAGGGTTATCAGACTGGGTCCCTGTAGTCTGTTGTGTTAATGAAGGGTTATCAGACTGGGTCCTTGTAGTCTGTTGTGTTAATGAAGGGTTATCAGACTGGGTCCCTGTAGTCTGTTGTATTAATGAAGGGTTATCAGACTGGGTCCCTGTAGTCTGTGTGGTTAATGAAGGGTGATCAGACTGGGTCCCTGTAGTCTGTTGTGTTAATGAAGGGTTATCAGACTGGGTCCCTGTAGTCTGTTGTGTTAATGAAGGGTTATCAGACTGGGTCCCTGTAGTCTGTTGTGTTAATGAAGGGTTTTAGACTGGGTCCCTGTAGTCTGTTGTGTTAATGAAGGGTTATCAGACTGGGTCCCTGTAGTCTGTTGTGTTAATGAAGGGTTATCAGACTGGGTCCTTGTAGTCTGTTGTGTTAATGAAGGGTTATCAGACTGGGTCCCTGTAGTCTGTTGTGTTAATGAAGGGTTATCAGACTGGGTCCTTGTAGTCTGTTGTGTTAATGAAGGGTTATCAGACTGGGTCCCTGTAGTCTGTTGTGTTAATGAAGAGTTATCAGACTGGGTCCCTGTAGTCTGTTGTGTTAATGAAGGGTTATCAGACTGGGTCCCTGTAGTCTGTTGTGTTAATGAAGGGTTATCAGACTGGGTCCCTGTAGTCTGTTGTGTTAATGAAGGGTTATCAGACTGGATCCCTGTAGTCTGTTGTGTTAATGAAGGGTTTTAGACTGGGTCCCTGTAGTCTGTTGTGTTAATGAAGGGTTATCAGACTGGGTCCCTGTAGTCTGTTGTGTTAATGAAGGGTTTTAGACTGGGTCCCTGTAGTCTGTTGTGTTAATGAAGGGTTTTAGACTGGGTCCCTGTAGTCTGTTGTGTTAATGAAGGGTTATCAGACTGGGTCCCTGTAGTCTGTTGTGTTAATGAAGGGTTATCAGACTGGGTCCCTGTAGTCTGTTGTGTTAATGAAGGGTTATCAGACTGGGTCCTTGTAGTCTGTTGTGTTAATGAAGGGTTTTAGACTGGGTCCCTGTAGTCTGTTGTGTTAATGAAGGGTTATCAGACTGGGTCGCTGTAGTCTGTTGTGTTAATGAAGGGTTTTAGACTGGGTCCCTGTAGTCTGTTGTGTTAATGAAGGGTTTTAGACTGGGTCCCTGTAGTCTGTTGTGTTAATGAAGGGTTTTAGACTGGGTCCCTGTAGTCTGTTGTGTTAATGAAGGGTTATCAGACTGGGTCCCTGTAGTCTGTTGTGTTAATGAAGGGTTATCAGACTGGGTCCCTGTAGTCTGTTGTGTTAATGAAGGGTTTTAGACTGGGTCCCTGTAGTCTGCTGTGTTAATGAAGGGTTATCAGACTGGGTCCCTGTAGTCTGTTGTGTTAATGAAGGGTTATCAGACTGGGTCCCTGTAGTCTGTTGTGTTAATGAAGGGTTATCAGACTGGATCCCTGTAGTCTGTTGTGTTAATGAAGGGTTATCAGACTGGGTCCCTGTAGTCTGTTGTGTTAATGAAGGGTTATCAGACTGGGTCCCTGTAGTCTGTTGTTTTAATGAAGGGTTATCAGACTGGGTCCCTGTAGTCTGTTGTGTTAATGAAGGGTTATCAGACTGGGTCCCTGTAGTCTGTTGTGTTAATGAAGGGTTATCAGACTGGGTCCCTGTAGTCTGTTGTGTTAATGAAGGGTTATCAGAGGGTCCCTGTAGTCTGTTGTGTTAATGAAGGGTTTTAGACTGGGTCCCTGTAGTCTGTTGTGTTAATGAAGGGTTATCAGACTGGGTCCCTGTAGTCTGTTGTGTTAATGAAGGGTTATCAGACTGGGTCCCTGTAGTCTGTTGTGTTAATGAAGGGTTATCAGACTGGGTCCCTGTAGTCTGTTGTGTTAATGAAGGGTTATCAGACTGGGTCCCTGTAGTCTGTTGTGTTAATGAAGGGTTATCAGACTGGGTCCCTGTAGTCTGTTGTGTTAATGAAGGGTTTTAGACTGGGTCCCTGTAGTCTGTTGTGTTAATGAAGGGTTATCAGACTGGGTCCCTGTAGTCTGTTGTGTTAATGAAGGGTTATCAGACTGGGTCCCTGTAGTCTGTTGTGTTAATGAAGGGTTATCAGACTGGGTCCCTGTAGTCTGTTGTGTTAATGAAGGGTTATCAGACTGGGTCCTTGTAGTCTGTTGTGTTAATGAAGGGTTATCAGACTGGGTCCCTGTAGTCTGTTGTGTTAATGAAGGGTTATCAGACTGGGTCCCTGTAGTCTGTTGTGTTAATGAAGGGTTATCAGACTGGGTCCCTGTAGTCTGTTGTGTTAATGAAGGGTTATCAGACTGGGTCCCTGTAGTCTGTTGTGTTAATGAAGGGTTATCAGACTGGATCCCTGTAGTCTGTTGTGTTAATGAAGGGTTTTAGACTGGGTCCCTGTAGTCTGTTGTGTTAATGAAGGGTTATCAGACTGGGTCCCTGTAGTCTGTTGTGTTAATGAAGGGTTTTAGACTGGGTCCCTGTAGTCTGTTGTGTTAATGAAGGGTTTTAGACTGGGTCCCTGTAGTCTGTTGTGTTAATGAAGGGTTATCAGACTGGGTCCCTGTAGTCTGTTGTGTTAATGAAGGGTTATCAGACTGGGTCCCTGTAGTCTGTTGTGTTAATGAAGGGTTATCAGACTGGGTCCTTGTAGTCTGTTGTGTTAATGAAGGGTTTTAGACTGGGTCCCTGTAGTCTGTTGTGTTAATGAAGGGTTATCAGACTGGGTCCCTGTAGTCTGTTGTATTAATGAAGGGTTATCAGACTGGGTCCCTGTAGTCTGTTGTGTTAATGAAGGGTTATCAGACTGGGTCCCTGTAGTCTGTTGTGTTAATGAAGGGTTTTAGACTGGGTCCCTGTAGTCTGTTGTGTTAATGAAGGGTTATCAGACTGGGTCCCTGTAGTCTGTTGTGTTAATGAAGGGTTTTAGACTGGGTCCCTGTAGTCTGTTGTGTTAATGAAGGGTTATCAGACTGGGTCCCTGTAGTCTGTTGTGTTAATGAAGGGTTATCAGACTGGGTCCTTGTAGTCTGTTGTGTTAATGAAGGGTTATCAGACTGGGTCCCTGTAGTCTGTTGTGTTAATGAAGGGTTTTAGACTGGGTCCCTGTAGTCTGTTGTGTTAATGAAGGGTTATCAGACTGGGTCCCTGTAGTCTGTTGTATTAATGAAGGGTTATCAGACTGGGTCCTTGTAGTCTGTTGTGTTAATGAAGGGTTATCAGACTGGGTCCCTGTAGTCTGTTGTGTTAATGAAGGGTTATCAGACTGGGTCCTTGTAGTCTGTTGTGTTAATGAAGGGTTATCAGACTGGGTCCCTGTAGTCTGTTGTGTTAATGAAGAGTTATCAGACTGGGTCCCTGTAGTCTGTTGTGTTAATGAAGGGTTATCAGACTGGGTCCCTGTAGTCTGTTGTGTTAATGAAGGGTTATCAGACTGGGTCCCTGTAGTCTGTTGTGTTAATGAAGGGTTATCAGACTGGATCCCTGTAGTCTGTTGTGTTAATGAAGGGTTTTAGACTGGGTCCCTGTAGTCTGTTGTGTTAATGAAGGGTTATCAGACTGGGTCCCTGTAGTCTGTTGTGTTAATGAAGGGTTTTAGACTGGGTCCCTGTAGTCTGTTGTGTTAATGAAGGGTTTTAGACTGGGTCCCTGTAGTCTGTTGTGTTAATGAAGGGTTATCAGACTGGGTCCCTGTAGTCTGTTGTGTTAATGAAGGGTTATCAGACTGGGTCCCTGTAGTCTGTTGTGTTAATGAAGGGTTATCAGACTGGGTCCCTGTAGTCTGTTGTGTTAATGAAGGGTTTTAGACTGGGTCCCTGTAGTCTGTTGTGTTAATGAAGGGTTATCAGACTGGGTCCCTGTAGTCTGTTGTATTAATGAAGGGTTATCAGACTGGGTCCCTGTAGTCTGTTGTGTTAATGAAGGGTTATCAGACTGGGTCCCTGTAGTCTGTTGTGTTAATGAAGGGTTATCAGACTGGGTCCTTGTAGTCTGTTGTGTTAATGAAGGGTTATCAGACTGGGTCCTTGTAGTCTGTTGTGTTAATGAAGGGTTTTAGACTGGGTCCCTGTAGTCTGTTGTGTTAATGAAGGGTTATCAGACTGGGTCCCTGTAGTCTGTTGTGTTAATGAAGGGTTATCAGACTGGGTCCTTGTAGTCTGTTGTGTTAATGAAGGGTTATCAGACTGGGTCCCTGTAGTCTGTTGTATTAATGAAGGGTTATCAGACTGGGTCCCTGTAGTCTGTTGTGTTAATGAAGGGTTATCAGACTGGGTCCCTGTAGTCTGTTGTGTTAATGAAGGGTTATCAGACTGGGTCCCTGTAGTCTGTTGTGTTAATGAAGGGTTATCAGACTGGGTCCCTGTAGTCTGTTGTGTTAATGAAGGGTTATCAGACTGGGTCCCTGTAGTCTGTTGTGTTAATGAAGGGTTATCAGACTGGGTCCCTGTAGTCTGTTGTGTTAATGAAGGGTTATCAGACTGGGTCCCTGTAGTCTGTTGTGTTAATGAAGGGTTATCAGACTGGATCCCTGTAGTCTGTTGTGTTAATGAAGGGTTTTAGACTGGGTCCCTGTAGTCTCTTCATATCCACTACTGTACCTACTCTGGTGTCTATTAGAAAGACATAAGTGCATCCCAAATGGGACCCTATTCCCCATATAGTGGACGACTTTTGACCAGAGCTCTATAAAAGTAGTGCACTTTGTAGTGAATTGGGTGTAAAAAAAATAAATAAAAAGAAATAATCTAAAACGTTTTATTGTCAGCCAAGGACTCTGACAAAGTGTCTGGAGAGAGGGGCCAGCCAGGTGTTTTCAACATGTGTACGGTCCTGTCCAATGCCAAGCACGGAGATATGGCTGTAATGTTACACTATTGGACCCTGCAGACCTAAGAATAAAGACTGGTACCGTGAGAAGGGGGAGAGACTATTATATGTTGGAGGTGGTTGGAGCTGAAGTTAGACTCCTGATGTCTCCCCACACAGTATGAATCATAAAAGTCTCAGATAAGTAACTCCAGAACCCATTCAGGGAGAAGTAAGAGAGAGAGAGAGAGAGAGAGGGAGGATCCATGAGGTTAACTTTAATCACGGTTCAGTCTTGTGGCTTGCAGCAGTCCTGGGGTTAGAACCCAGTTGGTCATACATTTACTTTGGTTTCCCTTCTGGGTTTTACAATTTGCGCTCCATACTGCAGTAATTTAAGAGTGTATTTGACAAAAAAAGCTGCACTACCAAGCAAAAGGTTTTAGAACACCTACTCATTCAAGGATTTTTCTTTATTTTTTACTATTTTCTACATTGTAGAATAATAACTTAACTTCTTGTTAATCCAGCCGCTGTGTCAGATTTCAAAAAGGCTTTACGGCGAAAGCACACCATGCGATTATCTGAGGACAGCGCCCCGCATACAAAAGCATGAAAAACATATTCAACCAGGCAGGTGCGCCACGAAAGTCAGAGATAGCGATATAATAAATGCCTTACCTTTGATGATCTCCTTCTGTTGGCACTCCAAAAGGTCCCAGATACATCACAAATGGTTCTTTTGTTTGATAATGTCCTTCTTTAGATCCATAAAAACTCAGTTGCTGGCACGCTTCAGTCAATAATCCCTCCATCAAAATGCATACAAAATGAATCCCAAACATTACTAATAAACTTTTCCAAATAAGTCAAACAACATTTATAATCAAACCTTAGGTACCCTAATACGTAAATAAACAATCAAATTTAAGACGGAGAATTGTTATTGTCTTTACCGGAGAAAAATACTAAAGAACGCGTTCTCTTCCACGCGTTTGGAAACACTACAGTCAAAATGGGAGCCACCTAGAAAAACTACAATTTCTGGCTCATTTTTCCAAAAACCAGCATGAAACTCTTTCTAAAGACTGTTGACATCTAGTGGAAGCCCTAGGAACTGCAATCTGGGAGGATTTCGCCTTATAACAAAAGTGACAGCCATTGAAAACAGTGGTAGGCTGAATATTTTTTTGGGGGGGATGGTTTGTACTTGGGGTTTCGCCTGCCATATCAGTTCTGTTATACTCACAGACATAATTTTAACAGTTTTATAAACTTTAGAGTGTTTTCTATCCAAATCTAATTATATGCATGTCCTAGCTTCTGGGCCTGAGTAACAGGCAGTTTACTTTGGGCACGCTTTCATCCGGACGTGAAAATACTGCCCCCTACCCAAGAGAGGTTAAACAAATCAAAATATATTTAATATTTGAGATTCTTCAAATAGCCACGCTTTGCCTTGATGACAGCTTTGCACACTCCTGGTATTCTCTCAACCAGCTTCATGAGGTAGTCACCTCTCCTGTAACTGTTCTGTAATACATAGACCACAAGGACCTGTAATACATAGACCACCAGGACCTGTAATACATAGACCACAGGGACCTGTAATACATAGACCACAGGGACCTGTAATACATAGACCACAAGGACCTGTAATACATAGACCACAAGGATCTGTAATACATAGACCACAGGGACCTGTAATACATAGACCACAAGGACCTGTAATACATAGACCACAAGGATCTGTAATACATAGACCACCAGGACCTGTAATACATAGACCACAAGGACCTGTAATACATAGACCGCAAGGACCTGACTGACCTCCTGTAACTGTTCTGTAATACATAGACCACAGGGACCTGTAATACATAGACCACAGGGACCTGTAATACATAGACCACAAGGACCTGACTGACCTCCTGTAACTGTTCTGTAATACACAGACCACAAGGACCTGTAATACATAGACCACAAGGACCTGACTGACCTCCTGTAACTGTTCTGTAATACACAGACCACAAGGACCTGTAATACATAGACCACCAGGACCTGTAATACATAGACCACAAGGACCTGTAATACATAGACCACAGGGACCTGTAATACATAGACCACCAGGACCTGTAATACATAGACCACCAGGACCTGTAATACATAGACCACAAGGACCTGTAATACATAGACCACAAGGACCTGTAATACATAGACCAAAAAGGAACTGCAATGCATAGACCACAAGGACCTGTAATACATAGACCACAAGGACCTGACTAACCTCCTGTAACTGTTCTGTAATACACAGACCACAAGGACCTGTAATACATAGACCACAAGGACCTGTAATACATAGACCACCAGGACCTGTAATACATAGACCACTGGGACCTGTAATACATAGACCACAAGGACCTGTAATACATAGACCACCAGGACCTGTAATACATAGACCACTGGGACCTGTAATACACAGACCACAAGGACCTGTAATACATAGACCACAAGGACATGTAATACATAGACCAAAAAGGAACTGCAATGCATAGACCACAAGGACCTGTAATTCATAGACCACAGGGACCTGTAATACATAGACCACAAGGACCTGACTAACCTCCTGTAACTGTTCTGTAATACACAGACCACAAGGACCTGTAATACATAGACCACAAGGACCTGTAATACATAGACCACAGGGACCTGTAATACATAGACCACCAGGACCTGTAATACATAGACCACCAGGACCTGTAATACATAGACCACAAGGACCTGTAATACATAGACCACAAGGCCCTGACTGACCTCCCTCCTGTCACTGAACAGAGACCAAGTGAGGCCTGCTAAGATGATTTTTTATGATTTTATTATTTCAAACAATCCATCCATTTTGAGTGTTATGTGTTATGCTAATAAGGAGCTAAGAAAATGGCTTTTCAAGTCCAGGTTATTACTTCTCCAGATTACTTTTAATCAGGCTCCAACAAAAGACTGACTACAGACCCAGACTTGTTAGGGATTGGTGGCTCATTGGATTTCCATCCAGTTCTGAGCCTTTTATCTCTGGCTGCGTAGCAAGTCTGGCTTAGAGCTGTCTGGGTGTGGGCTGGAGGCGTCGGAGTGGAGAGGGAGCAGGCTGGAGAGGGGATGGAGGGTGCAGGGCTGCAGGCTGTGTGTGGGGGGCTTTAGAAGGTTGGGCTGGAGGGGGGCTGGAAGAGGAGGGTGGCTGAAGGAAAATGTTGGCTGGGACAGGATGCAGGCAGGGAGAGGGGTGCGGGTTGGAGGGGGACTGGAGTCGGTACGGGCTGAGAGTGTGGGCTGGCTTAATGGTGTCTGGGAGAGAGTGTGTAGAGCGAGACAGGCTAAAGGGGGGCTGGATGGAGGGTGTAGGCTGTGGGGAGGATTGAGGGGCTGGATGGAGGGGTCAGGCTGTGTGGAGGATTGAGGGGGCTGGATGGAGGGGTCAGGCTGTGGGGAGGATTGAGGGGCTGGATGGAGGGGTCAGGCTGTGTGGAGGATTGAGGGGGCTGGATGGAGGGGTCAGGCTGTGGGGAGGATGGAGGGGCCTGGATGGAGGGGTCAGGCTGTGTGGAGAATTGAGGGGGCTGGATGGAGGGGTCAGGCTGTGTGGAGGTTTGAGGGGGCTGGATGGAGGGGTCAGGCTGTGGGGAGGTTTGAGGGGGCTGGATGGAGGGGTCAGGCTGTGTGGAGGGTTGAGGGGGCTGGATAGAGGGGTCAGGCTGTGGGGAGGTTTGAGGGGGCTGGATGGGAAGGTGTAGGCTGACAGCAGATAGCAGACAACAGACAACAGACAGCAGACAACAGACAACAGACAGCAGACAACAGACAGCAGACAGCAGACAACAGACAGCAGACAACAGACAGCAGACAGCAGACAACAGACAACAGACAGCAGACAACAGACAGCAGACAACAGACAGCAGACAACAGACAGCAGACAACAGACAGCAGACAGCAGACAACAGACAGCAGACAACAGACAGCAGACAACAGACAACAGACAGCAGACAGCAGACAACAGACAACAGACAGCAGACAGCAGACAACAGACAGCAGACAGCAGACAACAGACAGCAGACAGCAGGCAGCGGACAACAGACAGCAGACAGCAGACAACACCCAAAAGCTCAGGAAATATACAGATGTACGATCTTAATTTGAGTCAGTTTCCTACAGCAGGAAAATAATCCTTCAGCAACAGGAAATGTGACTTAATATGTGGATTATAATTAATGGAAAAAAATTTGTAGGAGATTGCTCTCTCCTCTCTTACCCCTCTGTTAAAACATTATTATTCAACAACAATGAGGAAAGGAGAGAGAGAGAGAGAGAGAGAGAGAGAGAGAGAGAGAGAGAGAGAGAGAGAGAGAGAGAGAGAGAGAGAGAGAGAGAGAGAGAGAGAGAGAGAGAGAGCTGAACGAAAGAAAACGCCCTACCTGCCTTTAACCTCAATACAACACATTTGAAATTCAAATGATCAATTTCAGATTTGACTGTCTGGAAAGCCTGCGATCTCAATGTGATAGCTAGCACTCAGTCAGTCAGTCACTTTCATTACAAATTCACTTTGAAGTGAGAAGGATAGCCTTTGTGTTTCAGAGCTCCTCAAGAGGCAGGCTATCAGGCAGGCAGTCAGAAATGCATGCAGTCAGGTAGTCAGACAGACAGACAGGCAGGCAGGCAGGCAGGCAGGTAAACAGACAGTCAGTCATGTACCACCCCAGTACCCAGCCCTTTCAACAGACAGGCAGGCAGGCAGGCACCACCCAAACCCCACCTCACCTCCCCAGCATCCAGCCTACCTCCGCCCTCTCCAGCCCAGCTTGGCAGACGGCTCACACCCTCTTCTCCAGATGGAGACCACCACTGCCTTTCTGCTCTCTAGAAAAGCAAGACAATTACAGCGCAGGTGTTCATCTGATTCAAAGAGACCTGGCATGGCTAGAATAGAAACACCTGTGATGTGACTTGTCTAATGGTACGGTGTGATATTTTTTACATTTGACATTTTATGCATTACACTGTAAAGTGAGTGAGTGAGACTGCATATAATTGCAATGTCTTGTAATACAGCAGTCATTCATAGAAAAAGAAAAGAGATAACTCTGTCTCTATGGTAACTGGGTTACGTTTATCCCTGACCTATACTTATCCCGTGCCTGATGTAAGAGAGGTGGAAAAGACATGTAACATTTGAAGAGCACTGCAATTCACTCTCCCAGCTAACACAGAAGAGCAAGCCTACAAGCTTTGTGTATTTTGATTTTTTAATATTTTTTTTAAGAAACTAGACCATAAAACTTTACTAGACAAGCCTGCATGACAGCTGCCACAATGACAACATTTCTAAATGGTTTTTCTATTCAAAACGGAGAATTTAAAAAAGATATCCTCTGGGTTTGTTGACGCTGCTGTATCAATCGTCTGTTCCTCTCTTCGCATAAACTGCATGGACCAATAGCATATTGTAGTTCCAGTGCAGTGTAGTGCAGATAGAGCCATGAATGACATGACATTAACCACGTGTTCATTCTCTGAGGCTTTATTTTCCTATTCATCGGAGAGGTGCCCAATAACTAACAGGCAGGCAGATTATAGTAAGGTAGTAACATTACATTACCCCAGGCTGATTGTATATTATAGTAAGGTAGTAACATTACATTCCCCCAGGCTGATTGTATATTATAGTAAGGTAGTAACATTACATTCCCCCAGGCTGATTGTATATTATAGTAAGATAGTAACATTACATTACCCCAGGCTGATTGTATATTATAGTAAGGTAGTAACATTACATTCCCCCAGGCTGATTGTATATTATAGTAAGATAGTAACATTACATTACCCCAGGCTGATTGTATATTATAGTAAGGTATTAACATTACATTCCCCCAGGCTGATTGTATATTATAGTAAGATAGTAACATTACATTACCCCAGGCTGATTGTATATTATAGTAAGGTAGTGACATTACATTCCCCCAGGCTGATTGTATATTATAGTAAGATAGTAACATTACATTCCCCCAGGCTGATTGTATATTATAGTAAGGTAGTAACATTACATTACCCCAGGCTGACATTCCCCCAGGCTGATTGTATATTGTAATAAGTGTACTGTAAAGTGTTAGAATACTTGGTACATGTTAGACAAGACTGTACTGCCTAAGAAGACGTTGTACGTGTTAGACATGACCTTTGAACTGTAGCCTACTGCCCGTTCAGCTCTGTTCTGTTTATGTGCTCCAGTGTATGAACCAGAGCTGGCTCGACATGTGCTCCGTTCGCTCATCATTCATTCTCTGTCTAACACTGCCCCCAGTGGCCAGTCTGAAAAATAGCATAGTGTGTTTTTTTAGCCTGGGCTGCTGTAGCATGTGCTGTAAACGTAGGTTAGAGTGAGAGTTGTCAGGGCTAATCCAGCAGTCCAGACACAGAAAGACGCAGGATACATCCCACATGGAACACTATTGTAGTTCACTATGTAAGGTAGAGACATTTAGGCCTGAGAATCACTGGCCCCCGCTAGCAGTGATAAATACCCTCAGTTACAGAAGGTCTCCTAGAAAACTGTCATTAATACCCTCAGTTACAGAAGGTCTGCTAGAAAACTGTCATTAATACCCTCAGTTACAGAAGGTCTGCTAGAAAACTGCCATTAATACCCTGTCAGTTACAGAAGGTCTGCTAGAAAACTGCCATTAGTACCCTGTCAGTTACAGAAGGTCTGCTAGAAAACTGCCATTAGTACCCTGTCAGTTACAGAAGGTCTGCTAGAAAACTGCCATTAATACCCTCAGTTACAGAAGGTCTGCTAGAAAACTGTCATTAATACCCTCAGTTACAGAAGGTCTACTAGAAAACTGTCATTAATACCCTGTCAGTTACAGAAGGTCTGCTAGAAAACTGCCATTAATACCCTGTCAGTTACAGAAGGTCTGCTAGAAAACTGCCATTAGTACCCTCAGTTACAGAAGGTCTGCTAGAAAACTGCCATTAATACCCTGTCAGTTACAGAAGGTCTGCTAGAAAACTGCCATTAGTACCCTGTCAGTTACAGAAGGTCTGCTAGAAAACTGCCATTAATACCCTCAGTTACAGAAGGTCTGCTAGAAAACTGTCATTAATACCCTCAGTTACAGAAGGTCTGCTAGAAAACTGTCATTAATACCCTGTCAGTTACAGAAGGTCTGCTAGAAAACTGCCATTAATACCCTCAGTTACAGAAGGTCTGCTAGAAAACTGCCATTAATACCCTCAGTTACAGAAGGTCTGCTAGAAAACTGCCATTAGTACCCTCAGTTACAGAAGGTCTGCTAGAAAACTGTCATTAATACCCTCAGTTACAGAAGGTCTGCTACAAAACTGCCAGTAATACCCTGTCAGTTACAGAAGGTCTGCTAGAAAACTGCCATTAATACCCTGTCAGTTACAGAAGGTCTGCTAGAAAACTGCCATTAATAGCCTGTCAGTTACAGAAGGTCTGCTAGAAAACTGCCATTAATACCCTGTCAGTTACAGAAGGTCTGCTAGAAAACTGTCATTAATACCCATTCAGTTACAGAAGGTCTGCTAGAAAACTGTCATTAATACCCTGTCAGTTACAGAAGGTCTGCTAGAAAACTGTCATTAATACCCTCAGTTACAGAAGGTCTGCTAGAAAACTGTCATTAATACCCATTCAGTTACAGAAGGTCTGCTAGAAAACTGTCATTAATACCCTCAGTTACAGAAGGTCTGCTAGAAAACTGTCATTAATACCCTCAGTTACAGAAGGTCTGCTAGAAAACTGCCATTAATACCCTGTCAGTTACAGGTCTGCTAGAAAACTGCCATTAATACCCTGTCAGTTACAGAAGGTCTGCTAGAAAACTGTCATTAATACCCTGTCAGTTACAGAAGGTCTGCTAGAAAACTGCCATTAATACCCTCAGATATAGAAGGTCTGCTAGAAAACTGTCATTAATACCCTGTCAGTTACAGAAAGTCTGCTAGAAAACTGCCATTAATACCCTGTCAGTTACAGAAGGTCTGCTAGAAAACTGCCATTAATACCCTCAGATATAGAAGGTCTGCTAGAAAACTGCCATTAATACCCTGTCAGTTACAGAAGGTCTGCTAGAAAACTGTCATTAATACCCTCAGTTACAGAAGGTCTGCTAGAAAACTGTCATTAATACCCTCAGTTACAGGTCTGCTAGAAAACTGCCATTAATACCCTGTCAGTTACAGAAGGTCTGCTAGAAAACTGCCATTAATACCCTGTCAGTTACAGGTCTGCTAGAAAACTGCCATTAATACCCTGTCAGTTACAGAAGGTCTGCTAGAAAACTGCCATTAATACCCTGTCAGTTACAGAAGGTCTGCTAGAAAACTGCCATTAATACCCATTCAGTTACAGAAGGTCTGCTAGAAAACTGCCATTAATACCCTGTCAGTTACAGAAGGTCTCCTAGAAAACTGTCATTAATACCCTCAGTTACAGAAGGTCTGCTAGAAAACTGTCATTAATACCCTCAGTTACAGAAGGTCTGCTAGAAAACTGCCATTAATACCCTGTCAGTTACAGAAGGTCTGCTAGAAAACTGCCATTAATACCCTGTCAGTTACAGAAGGTCTGCTAGAAAACTGCCATTAATACCCTGTCAGTTACAGAAGGTCTGCTAGAAAACTGCCATTAATACCCTGTCAGTTACAGGTCTGCTAGAAAACTGCCATTAATACCCTCAGTTACAGAAGGTCTGCTAGAAAACTGCCATTAATACCCTGTCAGTTACAGAAGGTCTCCTAGAAAACTGTCATTAATACCCTCAGTTACAGAAGGTCTGCTAGAAAACTGTCATTAATACCCTGTCAGTTACAGAAGGTCTGCTAGAAAACGGCCATTAATACCCTCAGTTACAGAAGGTCTGCTAGAAAACTGTCATTAATACCCTGTCAGTTACAGAAGGTCTGCTAGAAAACTGCCATTAATACCCTGTCAGTTACAGAAGGTCTGCTAGAAAACTGCCATTAATACCCTCAGTTACAGAAGGTCTGCTAGAAAACTGCCATTAATACCCTCAGTTACAGAAGGTCTGCTAGAAAACTGCCATTAATACCCTCAGTTACAGAAGGTCTGCTAGAAAACTGCCATTAATACCCTCAGTTACAGAAGGTCTGCTAGAAAACTGCCATTAATAGCCTGTCAGTTACAGAAGGTCTGCTAGAAAACTGCCATTAATACCCTCAGTTATAGAAGGTCTCCTGGAAAACTGTCATTAATACCCTCAGTTACAGAAGGTCTGCTAGAAAACTGTCATTAATACCCTCAGTTACAGAAGGTCTGCTAGAAAACTGTCATTAATACCCTCAGTTACAGGTCTGCTAGAAAACTGCCATTAATACCCTGTCAGTTACAGAAGGTCTGCCAGAAAACTGCCATTAATACCCTCAGTTACAGAAGGTCTGCTAGAAAACTGCCATTAGTACCCTCAGTTACAGAAGGTCTGCTAGAAAACTGCCATTAGTACCCTCAGTTACAGAAGGTCTGCTAGAAAACTGCCATTAATACCCTGTCAGTTACAGAAGGTCTGCTAGAAAACTGCCATTAATACCCATTCAGTTACAGAAGGTCTGCCAGAAAACTGCCATTAATACCCTCAGTTACAGAAGGTCTGCTAGAAAACTGCCATTAGTACCCTCAGTTACAGAAGGTCTGCTAGAAAACTGCCATTAGTACCCTCAGTTACAGAAGGTCTGCTAGAAAACTGCCATTAATACCCTGTCAGTTACAGAAGGTCTGCTAGAAAACTGCCATTAATACCCATTCAGTTACAGAAGGTCTGCTAGAAAACTGTCATTAATACCCTGTCAGTTACAGAAGGTCTGCTAGAAAACTGCCATTAATACCCTGTCAGTTACAGAAGGTCTGCTAGAAAACTGCCATTAATACCCTGTCAGTTACAGAAGGTCTGCTAGAAAACTGCCATTAATACCCTCAGTTACAGAAGGTCTGCTAGAAAACTGCCATTAATACCCTGTCAGTTACAGAAGGTCTCCTAGAAAACTGCCATTAATATCCTGTCAGTTACAGAAGGTCTGCTAGAAAACTGCCATTAATACCCTGTCAGTTACAGAAGGTCTCCTAGAAAACTGTCATTAATACCCTCAGTTACAGAAGGTCTGCTAGAAAACTGTCATTAATACCCTCAGTTACAGAAGGTCTGCTAGAAAACTGCCATTAATACCCTGTCAGTTACAGAAGGTCTGCTAGAAAACTGCCATTAATACCCTGTCAGTTACAGAAGGTCTGCTAGAAAACTGCCATTAATACCCTGTCAGTTACAGAAGGTCTGCTAGAAAACTGCCATTAATACCCTGTCAGTTACAGGTCTGCTAGAAAACTGCCATTAATACCCTCAGTTACAGAAGGTCTGCTAGAAAACTGCCATTAATACCCTGTCAGTTACAGAAGGTCTCCTAGAAAACTGTCATTAATACCCTCAGTTACAGAAGGTCTGCTAGAAAACTGTCATTAATACCCTCAGTTACAGAAGGTCTGCTAGAAAACTGCCATTAATACCCTGTCAGTTACAGGTCTGCTAGAAAACTGCCATTAATACCCTGTCAGTTACAGAAGGTCTGCTAGAAAACTGTCATTAATACCCTGTCAGTTACAGAAGGTCTGCTAGAAAACTGCCATTAATACCCTCAGATATAGAAGGTCTGCTAGAAAACTGTCATTAATACCCTGTCAGTTACAGAAAGTCTGCTAGAAAACTGCCATTAATACCCTGTCAGTTACAGAAGGTCTGCTAGAAAACTGCCATTAATACCCTCAGATATAGAAGGTCTGCTAGAAAACTGCCATTAATACCCTGTCAGTTACAGAAGGTCTGCTAGAAAACTGTCATTAATACCCTCAGTTACAGAAGGTCTGCTAGAAAACTGTCATTAATACCCTCAGTTACAGGTCTGCTAGAAAACTGCCATTAATACCCTGTCAGTTACAGAAGGTCTGCTAGAAAACTGCCATTAATACCCTGTCAGTTACAGGTCTGCTAGAAAACTGCCATTAATACCCTGTCAGTTACAGAAGGTCTGCTAGAAAACTGCCATTAATACCCTGTCAGTTACAGAAGGTCTGCTAGAAAACTGCCATTAATACCCATTCAGTTACAGAAGGTCTGCTAGAAAACTGCCATTAATACCCTGTCAGTTACAGAAGGTCTCCTAGAAAACTGTCATTAATACCCTCAGTTACAGAAGGTCTGCTAGAAAACTGTCATTAATACCCTCAGTTACAGAAGGTCTGCTAGAAAACTGCCATTAATACCCTGTCAGTTACAGAAGGTCTGCTAGAAAACTGCCATTAATACCCTGTCAGTTACAGAAGGTCTGCTAGAAAACTGCCATTAATACCCTGTCAGTTACAGAAGGTCTGCTAGAAAACTGCCATTAATACCCTGTCAGTTACAGGTCTGCTAGAAAACTGCCATTAATACCCTCAGTTACAGAAGGTCTGCTAGAAAACTGCCATTAATACCCTGTCAGTTACAGAAGGTCTCCTAGAAAACTGTCATTAATACCCTCAGTTACAGAAGGTCTGCTAGAAAACTGTCATTAATACCCTGTCAGTTACAGAAGGTCTGCTAGAAAACGGCCATTAATACCCTCAGTTACAGAAGGTCTGCTAGAAAACTGTCATTAATACCCTGTCAGTTACAGAAGGTCTGCTAGAAAACTGCCATTAATACCCTGTCAGTTACAGAAGGTCTGCTAGAAAACTGCCATTAATACCCTCAGTTACAGAAGGTCTGCTAGAAAACTGCCATTAATACCCTCAGTTACAGAAGGTCTGCTAGAAAACTGCCATTAATACCCTCAGTTACAGAAGGTCTGCTAGAAAACTGCCATTAATACCCTCAGTTACAGAAGGTCTGCTAGAAAACTGCCATTAATAGCCTGTCAGTTACAGAAGGTCTGCTAGAAAACTGCCATTAATACCCTCAGTTATAGAAGGTCTCCTGGAAAACTGTCATTAATACCCTCAGTTACAGAAGGTCTGCTAGAAAACTGTCATTAATACCCTCAGTTACAGAAGGTCTGCTAGAAAACTGTCATTAATACCCTCAGTTACAGGTCTGCTAGAAAACTGCCATTAATACCCTGTCAGTTACAGAAGGTCTGCCAGAAAACTGCCATTAATACCCTCAGTTACAGAAGGTCTGCTAGAAAACTGCCATTAGTACCCTCAGTTACAGAAGGTCTGCTAGAAAACTGCCATTAGTACCCTCAGTTACAGAAGGTCTGCTAGAAAACTGCCATTAATACCCTGTCAGTTACAGAAGGTCTGCTAGAAAACTGCCATTAATACCCATTCAGTTACAGAAGGTCTGCCAGAAAACTGCCATTAATACCCTCAGTTACAGAAGGTCTGCTAGAAAACTGCCATTAGTACCCTCAGTTACAGAAGGTCTGCTAGAAAACTGCCATTAGTACCCTCAGTTACAGAAGGTCTGCTAGAAAACTGCCATTAATACCCTGTCAGTTACAGAAGGTCTGCTAGAAAACTGCCATTAATACCCATTCAGTTACAGAAGGTCTGCTAGAAAACTGTCATTAATACCCTGTCAGTTACAGAAGGTCTGCTAGAAAACTGCCATTAATACCCTGTCAGTTACAGAAGGTCTGCTAGAAAACTGCCATTAATACCCTGTCAGTTACAGAAGGTCTGCTAGAAAACTGCCATTAATACCCTCAGTTACAGAAGGTCTGCTAGAAAACTGCCATTAATACCCTGTCAGTTACAGAAGGTCTCCTAGAAAACTGCCATTAATATCCTGTCAGTTACAGAAGGTCTGCTAGAAAACTGCCATTAATACCCTGTCAGTTACAGGTCTCCTAGAAAACTGTCATTAATACCCTCAGTTACAGAAGGTCTGCTAGAAAACTGTCATTAATACCCTCAGTTACAGAAGGTCTGCTAGAAAACTGCCATTAATACCCTGTCAGTTACAGAAGGTCTGCTAGAAAACTGCCATTAATACCCTGTCAGTTACAGAAGGTCTGCTAGAAAACTGCCATTAATACCCTGTCAGTTACAGAAGGTCTGCTAGAAAACTGCCATTAATACCCTGTCAGTTACAGGTCTGCTAGAAAACTGCCATTAATACCCTCAGTTACAGAAGGTCTGCTAGAAAACTGCCATTAATACCCTGTCAGTTACAGAAGGTCTCCTAGAAAACTGTCATTAATACCCTCAGTTACAGAAGGTCTGCTAGAAAACTGTCATTAATACCCTGTCAGTTACAGAAGGTCTGCTAGAAAACGGCCATTAATACCCTCAGTTACAGAAGGTCTGCTAGAAAACTGCCATTAATACCCTCAGTTACAGAAGGTCTGCTAGAAAACTGCCATTAATACCCTCAGTTACAGAAGGTCTGCTAGAAAACTGCCATTAATAGCCTGTCAGTTACAGAAGGTCTGCTAGAAAACTGCCATTAATACCCTCAGTTATAGAAGGTCTCATGGAAAACTGTCATTAATACCCTCAGTTACAGAAGGTCTGCTAGAAAACTGTCATTAATACCCTGTCAGTTACAGAAGGTCTGCTAGAAAACTGTCATTAATACCCTCAGTTACAGGTCTGCTAGAAAACTGCCATTAATACCCTGTCAGTTACAGAAGGTCTGCCAGAAAACTGCCATTAATACCCTCAGTTACAGAAGGTCTGCTAGAAAACTGCCATTAGTACCCTCAGTTACAGAAGGTCTGCTAGAAAACTGCCATTAGTACCCTCAGTTACAGAAGGTCTGCTAGAAAACTGCCATTAATACCCTGTCAGTTACAGAAGGTCTGCTAGAAAACTGCCATTAATACCCATTCAGTTACAGAAGGTCTGCCAGAAAACTGCCATTAATACCCTCAGTTACAGAAGGTCTGCTAGAAAACTGCCATTAGTACCCTCAGTTACAGAAGGTCTGCTAGAAAACTGCCATTAGTACCCTCAGTTACAGAAGGTCTGCTAGAAAACTGCCATTAATACCCTGTCAGTTACAGAAGGTCTGCTAGAAAACTGCCATTAATACCCATTCAGTTACAGAAGGTCTGCTAGAAAACTGTCATTAATACCCTGTCAGTTACAGAAGGTCTGCTAGAAAACTGCCATTAATACCCTGTCAGTTACAGAAGGTCTGCTAGAAAACTGCCATTAATACCCTGTCAGTTACAGAAGGTCTGCTAGAAAACTGCCATTAATACCCTCAGTTACAGAAGGTCTGCTAGAAAACTGCCATTAATACCCTGTCAGTTACAGAAGGTCTCCTAGAAAACTGCCATTAATATCCTGTCAGTTACAGAAGGTCTGCTAGAAAACTGCCATTAGTACCCTCAGTTACAGAAGGTCTGCTAGAAAACTGCCATTAATACCCTGTCAGTTACAGAAGGTCTGCTAAAAAACTGTCATTAATACCCTCAGTTACAGAAGGTCTGCTAGAAAACTGTCATTAATACCCTCAGTTACAGAAGGTCTCCTAGAAAACTGCCATTAATACCCTGTCAGTTACAGAAGGTCTGCTAGAAAACTGCCATTAATACCCTGTCAGTTACAGAAGGTCTGCTAAAAAACTGCCATTAATACCCTGTCAGTTACAGAAGGTCTGCTAGAAAACTGCCATTAATACCCTCAGTTACAGAAGGTCTGCTAGAAAACTGCCATTTATAATCTACTGGAGGATTTTATTCAGAAAGGGTATTTTATGGTAAGTGTGACGTATGTTAATATTAATATGTATATTGCTGTAGCGTGTTGGTATTTGTACATATTAATAGGAAAAGTAAATTATAAACATCAAATATTGTCAATGTCCACACAAGATGTTTTGGTCCTTGTTTTCCCAGAGCCTTCGTAGTATCAAGATCATCGTTAGAACCTTCTGTACCGTGTATCTTTAGTAGCCGAGGTGTTTCCCAGAACCTTCTTTATTTACCGTGTATCTTTAGTAGCTGAGGTGTTTCCCAGAACCTTCTTTACCGTGTATCTTTAGTAGCTGAGGTGTTTCCCAGAACCTTCTGTACCGTGTATCTTTAGTAGCCGTGGTGTTTCCCAGAACCTTCTTTACCATGTATCTTTAGTAGCCGTGGTGTTTCCCAGAACCTTCTTTACCGTGTATCTTTAGTAGCCGCGGTGTTTCCCAGAACCTTCTTTACCGTGTATCTTTAGTAGCCGAGGTGTTTCCCAGAACCTTCTTTACCGTGTATCTTTAGTAGCTGAGGTGTTTCCCAGAACCTTCTTTACCGTGTATCTTTAGTAGCTGAGGTGTTTCCCAGAACCTTCTTTACCGTGTATCTTTAGTAGCTGAGGTGTTTCCCAGAACCTTCTTTACCGTGTATCTTTAGTAGCTGAGGTGTTTCCCAGAACCTTCTTTACCGTGTATCTTTAGTAGCCGAGGTGTTTCCCAGAACCTTCTTTACCATGTATCTTTAGTAGCCGAGGTGTTTCCCAGAGTCTTCTTTACCGTGTATCTTTAGTAGCCGAGGTGTTTCCCAGAACCTTCTTTACCGTGTATCTTTAGTAGCCGAGGTGTTTCCCAGAACCTTCTTTACCGTGTATCTTTAGTAGCCGCGGTGTTTCCCAGAACCTTCTTTACCGTGTATCTTTAGTAGCCGCGGTGTTTCCCAGAGTCTTCTTTACCGTGTATCTTTAGTAGCCGAGGTGTTTCCCAGAACCTTCTTTACCGTGTATCTTTAGTAGCCGCGGTGTTTCCCAGAGTCTTCTTTACCGTGTATCTTTAGTAGCCACGGTGTTTCCCAGAGTCTTCTTGGCCAATTATCTAATATTTTACTGACTTCATATAAGGAAATCAGTCAATTGAAACAAGTTCATTAGGCCCTAATCTTTAGACTTCACATGACTGGGAATACAGATATGCATCTGTTGGTCACAGAAACCTTAAAAAAAAAAGGTAGAGGTGTGGATCAGAAAACCAGTCAGTATCTGATGTGACCACCGTTTGGCTCAAGCAGCGCGACACATCTCCTTCACATAGAGTTGATCAGGCTATTGATTGTGGCCTGTGGAATGTTGTCCCACTCCTCTTCAATAGCTGTGCGAAGTCGCTGGATATTGCCGGGAACTGGGAGACGCTGTCGTACATGTCGATCCAGAGCATCCCAAACATGCTCAATGGGTGACATGTCTGGTGAGTATGCAGGCCACGAAAGAACTGGGACATTTTCAGATTCCAGGAATTGTGTACAGATCCTTGCGACATGGGGCCGTGCATTATCATGCTGAAATATGAGGTGATGGGGGGCCTCAGGATCTCGTCACGGTATCTCTGTGCATTCAAATTACCATCCAATAAATGCAATTGCGTTCCTTGTCCGTAGCTTATGCCTCCCATAACCCCACTGCCACCAATGGTCACTCTGTTCACAACGTTGACATCAGCTAGCCGCTCGCCCACACGACTTCATACACGCTGACTGCCATCTGCCCGGTACAGTTGAAACCGGGATTCATCTGTGAATAGCACACTTCTCTAGAGTGCCAGTGGCCATTGAAGGTGAGCATTTTTTCCTACTGAAGTCGGAACATAACATTTTCTGGCAACAGCTCTGGTGGACATTCCTGCAGTCAGCATGTCAATTGCAGACTCCCTCAAAACATGAGACGTCTGTGGCATCTGATAGTTCATTGTTATTGTGAGGGAGGGAGGGAGGGAGTATCATGGTCACAGCTGGGGGCAGGGGGACTCCTCAAAAGCAGACCTGCTGGAAAATGTTTGGCGAGACAGCATTTGCTCCAGTACTTTTCAATCTGGCGTGGCAGCAGCAGCATCGCCCAGGCCAGTAACTTCTCAGCACCATTTTTGCTTTCCAGTTCAACATTAACCTGCTCTGTCCCAGCAGGGCCGGATACAGGCATAAGCAACATAAGCAGTCACTTAGGGCCCCCGGCCACTAGGGGACCACTGAGTACCTTAATTTTAGGAACTCAGTCACGGTCTCAACTTAGAATAGTAGAATACACAAGGTGCAATTTATACATGTGGTTGTACATCAGTGGTTTTTCTCTTGTTATGTCAGTCATTGATAGTCACTTAGTTATCCTCCCTGGGCAAGGTGGGACGTTTGCGTCCCACCTAGTCAACAGCCAGTGGAATCGCATCGCACGAAATACAAATACCTCATAAATCCTATAACTTCAATTTCTCAAACATATGACTATTTTACACCATTTTATAGATACACTTCTCCTGAATCGAACCACGTTGTCCGATTTCAAAAAGGCTTTGCAGCAAAAGCAAAACATTAGATTATGTTAGGAGAGTACCCTGCCAAAAATAATCACACAGCCATTTTCAAAGCAACTAGCATGCATCACAAATACCCAAAACACAGCTAAATGCAGCACTAACCTTTGACGATCTTCATCAGATGACTCTCCTAGGACATCATGTTACACAATACATGCATTTTTTGTTCGATAAAGTTCATATTTATATATAAAAACAGCATTTTACATCGGCGCGTGACGTTCAGAAAATATTTCCCCTCAAATACCGCCGGTGAATCTGCGCCACAATTTACAAAAATACTTGTCATAAACATTGATACAAAATTAAACTGTCATTCAAAGAATTATAGATGAACATCTCTTTTATGCAAATGCTATGAAAGATTTCAAAAAAGCTTCACGAGGAAAGCACTCTGCAATAATCTGAGTACTGAGCTCAGAAAAATACACTAGGCTATACAGATAGCCGCCATCTTGGGAACATCTAAAATCAAACATTGCATTAGAAACATTCCCTTACCTTTGATCATCTTCATCAGAAGGCACTTCCAGGATTCCCAGGTCCACAACAAATGTTGTTTTGTTCGATAAAGTCCATAATTTATGTCCAAATAACTCCTTGTTGTTCGTGCGTCCAGTAAGCTACTCCAAGTGTAGAAAGCGCGCGGACGATGTCGCGACGAAAAGTAAAAAAAAGTTGTATTTACGTTCGTTCAAACATGTCAAACATTGTAAAACATCAATCTTTAGGGCCTTCAGAACGTGAAGATTCAATAATATTTCAACCGGACGGTTCCTGTGTCTTGAAAAAGGTTTTGGAACGGGAGGATCCACACTCGTGAACGTGCCCCAAGAAGTGATGTCACCCCCTGCCTCAACAACTTCCCCTCCTTGTCATTCAGGCTCTGTTCATCGTAGAAGCTTCAAACAACTTTGTAAAGACTGTCGACATCTAGTGGAAACCGTAGGAAGTGCACAATTATTACTACGTCACAGTGTATTCAATAGGAAACGACTTGAAGAGAGCCCATGCATCCAGATTTCCACCTCCTGGTAGGATTTCTCTCAGGTTTTTGCTTGCCATATGAGTTCTGTTATACTCACAGACACCATTCAAACGGTTTTAGAAACTTCAGAGTGTTTTCTATCCAAATCTACTAATAATATGCATATCCTAGCTTCTGAGTTTGAGTAGGAAGCAGTTTAATATGGGCACATATTTTTTCCGAATACTGCCCCCTAGCCCCAACAGGATATTATCCATGTCAGCTAACACTTTTTTTGATTGGTAAGTTAGTCTAGCTAGCTATCTAAACTTTATACCGACCCGGCATGCAGGGCATGTGCCCAGGGACCACAACCTCCAGGGGGCTCCCATTGATTTTGTTAGTCACTCACTCAGATATTATTAACATGGCATAAGTCTTGACAAAATGTGTAGAATTGCAGGAAATTTACTTTGCAACTTTTTCGCTCTGTCGTCAAGGGAGGGGCCACTAAAATGTTTTGCTTGGGCCCACAAAAGGGAGCACAAAAG
Source organism: Salmo salar (assembly GCF_965601325.2). NCBI lineage: Eukaryota > Metazoa > Chordata > Actinopteri > Salmoniformes > Salmonidae > Salmo > Salmo salar. The sequence goes on from NC_138295.1 coordinate 93,034,807, forward strand.
GGACCACAGAAGGCTAGGGCCGTCCCTCTATCGCAGTCTACCATTGAAAACCATTGAAGACTTCAAGCAGAAAAGTTGTGCTATTTGTATTTGAGCAATATGATTGGCCGTTAATTATCAGGGATCCTTGTGACGTCCCTACCCCATTGAAGTTGACATTTAAAATGGTTAAGGTTAGGGTAGGTTAGGTTAGGGATTAGGATAAGGACGTCCCAATTATTCTGGATAGCACTGATCCTATGCTCCCGCGAGTCACAACTTCTCAAGCACTCGAGCAGTACAGAAGTTGATAGCTAGCTATGTTTACAACAGCACACGCCAGCTGTCCTGAGCAAAAATAACAATAGAGTCTTGGTCAGAGTCAGACAGGTCCTCTACTCTAGAGTCTTGGTCAGAGTCAGACAGGTCCTCTACTCTAGAGTCTTGGTCAGAGTCAGACAGGTCCTCTACTCTAGAGTCTTGGTCAGAGTCAGACAGGTCCTCTACTCTAGAGTCTTGGTCAGAGTCAGACAGGTCCTCTACTCTAGAGTCTTGGTCAGAGTCAGACAGGTCCTCTACTCTAGAGTCTTGGTCAGAGTCAGACAGGTCCTCTACTCCAGAGTCTTGGTCAGAGTCAGACAGGTCCTCTACTCTAGAGTCTTGGTCAGAGTCAGACAGGTCCTCTACTCTAGAGTCTTGGTCAGAGTCAGACAGAGTCAGACAGGTCCTCTACTCTAGAGTCTTGGTCAGAGTCAGACAGGTCCTCTACTCTAGAGTCTTGGTCAGAGTCAGACAGGTCCTCTACTCTAGAGTCTTGGTCAGAGTCAGACAGGTCCTCTACTCTAGAGTCTTGGTCAGAGTCAGACAGGTCCTCTACTCTAGAGTCTTGGTCAGAGTCAGACAGGTCCTCTACTCTAGAGTCTTGGTCAGAGTCAGACAGGTCCTCTACTCTAGAGTCTTGGTCAGAGTCAGACAGGTCCTCTACTCTGTAGTGACTCCTCTAGCACTGAGATGCAGTGCCTTAGACCGCTGCGCCACTCGGGAGCACTAGGAGCACTAGGAGCACTAGGAGCACTAGGAGCACTAGGAGCAGTAGGAGCACTAGGAGCACTAGGAGCACTAGGAGCCCCAGGAGCCCTAGGATCCCTAGGAGCACTAGGAGCACTAGGAGCAGTAGGAGCACTAGGAGCACTAGGAGCATTAGGAGCACTAGGAGCCCTAGGATCCCTAGGAGCACTAGGAGCACTAGGAGCACTAGGAGCGTTAGGAGCACTAGGAGCACTAGGAGCATTAGGAGCCCCAGGAGCACTAGGAGCACTAGGAGCGTTAGGAGCACTAGGAGCACTAAGAGCACTAGGAGCACTAGGAGCACTAAGAGCACTAGGAGCACTAGGAGCACTAGGAGCACTAGGAGCACTAGGAGCACTAGGAGCACTATAAGGCTACGTGATGAGAAGAGCAACAATATACTGTCGTGGCCAAAAGTTTTGAGAATGACACAAATACTAATTTCCACAAAGTTTTAGATATTTTTGTCAGATGTTACTATGGAATACTGAAGTATAATTACAAGCATTTCATAAGTGTCAAAGGCTTTAATTGACAATTAAATGAAGTTGATGCAAAGACTCAATATTTGCAGTGTTGACGCTTCTTTTTCAAGACCTCTGCAATCTGCCCTGGCATGCTGTCAATTAACTTCTGGGCCACATCCTGACTGATGCATAATCAATGCTTGGAGTTTGTCAGAATTTGTGGGTTTTTGTTTGTCCACCCGCCTCTTGAGGATTGACCACAAGTTCTCAATGGGATTAAGGTCTGGAGAGTTTCCTGGCCATGGACCCAAAATATCAATGTTTTGTTCCCCGAGCCACTAAGTTATCCCTTTTGCCTTATGGCAAGGTGTTCCATCATGCTGGAAAAGGCATTGTTCGTCACCAAACTGTTCCTGGATGGTTGGGAGAAGTTACTCTCGGAGGATGTGTTGGTACCATTCTTTATTCATGGCTAAGTAATTAGGCAAACTTGTGAGTGAACCCACTCCCTTGGCTGAGAAGCAACCCCACACATGAATGGTCTCAGGATGCTTTACTGTTGGCATGACACAGGACTGATGGTAGCGCTCACCTTGTCTTCTCCGGACAAACTTTATTCCAGATGCCCCAAACAATCGGAAAGGGGATTCGTAAGAGAAAATTACTTTACCCCAGTCCTCAGCAGTCCAATCCCTGTACCTTTTGCAGAATATCAGTCTGTCCCTGATGTTTTTCCTGGAGAGAAGTGGCTTCTTTGCTTCCCTTTTTGACACCAGGCCATCCTCCAAAAGACGCACTCACACCTGCCTGCTGCCATTCCTGAGCAAGCTCTGTACTGGTGGTGCCCCAATCCCACAGCTGAATCAACTTTAGGAGACGGTCCTGGCACTTGCTGGACTTTCTAGTGCGCCCCGAAGCCTTCTTCACAACAATTGAACCGCTCTCCTTGAAGTTCTTGATGATCCGATAAATGGTTGATTTAGGTGCAATCTTACTGGCAGCAATATCCTTGCCTGTGAAGCCCTTTTTGTGCAAAGCAATGATGACGGCGCGTGTTCCCTTGCAGGTAACCATGGTTGACAGAGGAAGAACAATGATTCCAAGCACCACCCTACTTTTGAAGCTTCCAGTCTGTTATTCAAACTCAATCAGCATGACAGAGTGATCTCCAGCCTTGTCCTCGTCAACACTCACACCTGTGTTAACGAGAGAATCACTGACATGATGTCAGCTGGTCCTTTTGTGGCAGGGCTGAAATGCAGTGGAAATGTTTTTTGGGGGGATTCAGTTCATTTGCATGGCAAAGAGGGACTTTGCAATTAATTGCAATTCATCTGATCACTCTTCATAACATTCTGGAGTATATGCAAATTGCCATCATACAAACTGAGGCAGCAGACTTTGTGAAAATTAATATTTGTGTCATTCTCCAAACTTTTGGCCACGACTGTACTGTAGGTCACTAGAGTCAGTGGGTTGTATCAGGATTGACGGTCTTGGAGGCCATGACGACGATGCTGATGTCATGATCTTGTCTAGGCAATGAGGAAGTAGAGATTATGAATATGTTACGCCTACTTATTTAGGTCTCCTTTGGTTGATTATTACGTTGTTTAAATCTGACGCTTGTTCATTAAAATAAAGGACTGTTTGTGTTCAGTAAATATGAGAACCATTATTGTCTCCTCTTTTCTCCACAGTCAGTTATTAAAAAGCATCCTGTGCTTTTCAAGAGTTAACGACTTATTATATTAATGGGTAAATGAGCACGTCTTCAGCAATAGTTGTGCATATTTGGGTCCCATTGCTTTCTTGTAAATGCTTCCAGTAGGCTACCTTAATGCCTTGTAGTGAAATATTCTAAATCAAGACTACATAATGAACCACCTTAGGCTGCACTTACAACTCACACAACCACTCTGTCTGCGTCGTGTGTGTGTGTGTGTGTGTGTGTGTGTGTGTGTGTGTGTGTGTGTGTGTGTGTGTGTGTGTGTGTGTGTGTGTGTGTGTGTGTGTGTGTGTGTGTGTGTGTGTGTGTGTGTGTGTGTGTGTGTGTGTGTGTGTGTGTGTGTGTCTGTGTGTGCGTGTAACTGTGTGCGTGTGTGTGTGTCTGTGTGTGAGTGTGGCCCTAATGTGAATATTCACGTCCATTTCATTTGGAGTTTAATTTGTCTCCTTTTCTATTGTTAACTAGCTCCCCAGTACCTAACACAGGCCCAAGGCCCTAACCTAACAAACGCTCAGCTTTCAAAATAGCTTCCTGGATTCCTTGATGCAAAATATTTGAGCAATAACCATCTGTGTTAATTCAATTAACCTATTAAAAATATATGAGGAAGCTCGTTCCAATCACATGTTCAATATTGTCCTTTAGTTCAAATCAAATCAAACCAAATCACATTTTATTTGTCACATGCGTCGAATACAACAAGTGTAGACCTTACCGTGAAATGCTGACTTACAAGCCCTTAACCAACAGTGCAGTTCAAGAAGAAGAAAATATTTACCAAGTAGACTAAAATAAAAAGTAATAATAAAAAGTAAAACAATTAGAATAACAATAATCAGTAGAGCAGCGGTACCGAGTCAGTGTGCGAAGTGACTATGTATAGATAATAAACAGTAAGGGGTTACAGGTTAGTGGAGGTAATCTGTACTTGTAGGTAGGGGTAAAGTGACTATGTATAGATAATAAACAGTAAGGGGTACAGGTTAGTGGAGGTCATCTGTACATGTAGGTAGGGGTAAAGTGACTATGTATAGATAATAAACAGTAAGGGGTACAGGTTAGTGGAGGTAATCTGTACATGTAGGTAGGGGTAAAGTGACTATGTATAGATAATAAACAGTAAGGGGTACAGGTTAGTGGAGGTAATATGTACATGTAGGTAGGGGTAAAGTGACTATGTATAGATAATAAACAGTAAGGGGTACAGGTTAGTGGAGGTCATCTGTACATGTAGGTAGGGGTAAAGTGACTATGTATAGATAATAAACAGTAAGGGGTACAGGTTAGTGGAGGTAATCTGTACTTGTAGGTAGGGGTAAAGTGACTATGTATAGATAATAAACAGTAAGGGGTACAGGTTAGTTGAGGTAATCTGTACATGTAGGTAGGGGTAAAGTGACTATGTATAGATAATAAACAGTAAGGGGTACAGGTTAGTTGAGGTAATCTGTACATGTAGGTAGGGGTAAAGTGACTATGTATAGATAATAAACAGTAAGGGGTACAGGTTAGTGGAGGTAATCTCTACATGTAGGTAGGGGTAAAGTGACTATGTATAGATAATAAACAGTAAGCGGTACAGGTTAGTGGAGGTCATCTGTACATGTAGGTAGGGGTAAAGTGACTATGTATAGATAATAAACAGTAAGGGGTACAGGTTAGTGGAGGTAATCTGTACATGTAGGTAGGGGTAAAGTGACTATGTATAGATAATAAACAGTAAGGGGTACAGGTTAGTGGAGGTAATATGTACATGTAGGTAGGGGTAAAGTGACTATGTATAGATAATAAACAGTAAGGGGTACAGGTTAGTGGAGGTAATCTGTACATGTAGGTAGGGGTAAAGTGACTATGTATAGATAATAAACAGTAAGGGGTACAGGTTAGTGGAGGTCATCTGTACATGTAGGTAGGGGTAAAGTGACTATGTATAGATAATAAACAGTAAGGGGTACAGGTTAGTGGAGGTCATTTGTACATGTAGGTAGGGGTAAAGTGACTATGTATAGATAATAAACAGTAAGGGGTACAGGTTAGTGGAGGTCATTTGTACATGTAGGTAGGGGTAAAGTGACTATGTATAGATAATAAACAGTAAGGGGTACAGGTTAGTGGAGGTCATCTGTACATGTAGGTAGGGGTAAAGTGACTATGTATAGATAATAAACAGTAAGGGGTACAGGTTAGTGGAGGTAATCTGTACATGTAGGTAGGGGTAAAGTGACTATGTATAGATAATAAACAGTAAGGGGTACAGGTTAGTGGAGGTAATCTGTACATGTAGGTAGGGGTAAAGTGACTATGTATAGATAATAAACAGTAAGGGGTACAGGTTAGTGGAGGTAATCTGTACATGTAGGTAGGGGTAAAGTGACTATGTATAGATAATAAACAGTAAGGGGTACAGGTTAGTGGAGGTAATTTGTACATGTAGGTAGGGGTAAAGTGACTATGTATAGATAATAAACAGTAAGGGGTACAGGTTAGTGGAGGTAATCTGTACATGTAGGTAGGGGTAAAGTGACTATGTATAGATAATAAACAGTAAGGGGTACAGGCTAGTTGAGGTAATCTGTACATGTAGGTAGGGGTAAAGTGACTATGCAACCCCTATATAACCCACTCAATGTAACCATCTCTTTGAACCCTCTCTATGTAACCCTCACTATGTAACCCTCACTATGTAACCCTCACTATGTAACCCTCACTGTATAACCCTCTCTATATAACCCTCACTATGTAACCCTCACTGTATAACCCTCTCTATATATAACCCTCACTATGTAACCCTCACTATGTAACCCTCACTGTATAACCCTCTCTATATAACCCTCACTATGCAACCCTCACTATGTAACCCTCACTATGTAACCCTCACTATGCAACCCTCACTATATAACCCTTGCTATATAACCCTCTCTACATAACCCTCACTATGTAACCGTCACTATATAACCCTCACTATGTAACCCTCTCTATGTAACCCTCACTATGTAACCCTCACTATGCAACCCTCACTATATAACCCTTGCTACATAACCCTCTCTACATAACCCTCACTATGTAACCCTCACTATGTATCCCTCTCTATATAACCCTCACTATATAACCCTTGCTATATAACCCTCTCTACATAACCCTCACTATGTAACCCTCACTATGTATCCCTCTCTATATAACCCTTGCTATATAACCCTGTCAATGTGATCCTCACTGTGTAACCCTCTCATGCAGACTCAGTCAGGAAAGGGGCTGGGACACAGGGAGCTCCATGGATAAGTAGCCATGCATTATCCTCACACAGAGAGAGTGGAAGAAGGCAAACATTATCCTCACACAGAGAGAGTGGAAGAAGGCTGACATTATCCTCACACAGAGAGAGTGGAAGAAGACAAACATTATCCTCACACAGAGAGAGTGGAAGAAGGCAAACATTATCCTCACACAGAGAGAGTGGAAGAAGGCTGACATTATCCTCACACAGAGAGAGTGGAAGAAGGCTGACATTATCCTCACACAGAGAGAGTGGAAGAAGGCTGACATTATCCTCACACAGAGCGAGTGGAAGAAGGCAGACATTATCCTCACACAGAGAGAGTGGAAGAAGGCTGACATTATCCTCACACAGAGAGAGTGGAAGAAGGCAGACATTATCCTCACACAGAGAGAGTGGAAGAAGGCAGACATTATCCTCACACAGAGAGAGCGGAAGAAGGCAGACATTATCCTCACACAGAGAGAGTGGAAGAAGGCAGACATTATCCTCACACAGAGAGAGCGGAAGAAGGCAGACATTATCCTCACACAGAGAGAGCGGAAGAAGGCAGACATTATCCTCACACAGAGAGAGTGGAAGAAGGCAGACATTATCCTCACACAGAGAGAGTGGAAGAAGGCAGACGTTATCCTCACACAGAGAGAGTGGAAGAAGGCAGACATTATCCTGACACAGAGAGAGTGGAAGAAGGCAGACATTATCCTCACACAGAGAGAGTGGAAGAAGGCAGACATTATCCTCACACAGAGAGAGCGGAAGAAGGCAGTATGTGCAGGTCGGGATGAAATCTTACCATTGTAAAGGCAGTATAAGAGGTCAATGTGTGGTTTACAACAGCAAGGTAGAGTTCTCTCTCTCTCTCTCTCTCTCTCTCTCTCTCTCTCTCTCCCCGATGTGTTATAGACCACCCACTGAGAGAGAGCTTCTGACAGCTGCTCACATGTAACCTTTCCTCCAGCTAGTGATGGGAAAGAAGTTAAGGAGATGTGTAACTGGGACAATGAAAGTTAGATTAAAATGTTGTTGTTGAAAGTGCTCTGATGACAAGGGTAGAGATATATATCACTTATGTAAAGATCTAACAGCTGACATGTCTAGGTTAAAACATTTTCTTAGAATAATATAATATAATAATATATAATATAAAATATTCTTTCCCTCAGCACTTTACTGTTAAGATTGTTTTGTATTGAGACATAAAACCACGTAATAAAACAAATACACATTTACCTACATATTATGCCAGTCAGAATTGGTATTACTGCCCAAAAGTACTAGTATTTCTGTGTTTGTTAAGATTCATAAATTCTATCATTGTTCATGTCTATTCTTCCATTCATTGTTTGACTACATGATATGACACATATTCACTCTAAATACAATTGAAGTGATCAGTTACATTTAAATAACAGTATAAACTGTTAAAGAGCTCCTTATAAAATAAATATACATCTCAGCTTTGCTCTGGCCTGATTTTAAACAGCTTAATTGTGTAGAGTGCGTGCTTTTGCATTTTCTTACCGTTACTCGATTCTTACCCGAGTTCGATGGGGCATGAACAAACAGTTACCAAGCTACAATCATTTCCTTCACGTTCCTCCGTCTTTTGCCCTTATACTGTTTCACTGTTAAAGTGGAATTATGATCAAAGAGCTGTACCAGGCGGTGTATTGCGTGTCCCGACGTTAGTCATGCATCACTGATACCCTCTAGCTTATAAAGACTAGAAAGGAATCAGGCGGAGCGAGGGATAAGACAAAGGAAGAAAGGAGAGGGAAGAGAGGGAAATCAATATATTCCAGGATCATATTTTTTGTTGTGTATCACAGGCTTCTCTCTTGAAGCATTTCACTTTGAGCGTCAGCACAGGTCACCATGGGAATGTTACTACAGAGAACCTAGTGGAGGGGGGGAGGGAAGGGGAGGAGTGGAGAGGTAGAGCTGAGAAGGAGGGGGAGGGGGGGAGGTGGAGAGCAAGAGGGAACAGAATAATGTCTGTCTGTTACCTTTTGACACTACTAAATTACAAACACAATAAATCTCATAATGTCTCATTGTTACAAAACACAAGTCATGTGCCAAATGTGGATGATTTCAGCTCAATCACTGCTACCTTACAGTCTCAATCCTGACTTAAATGTGGATGATTTCAGCTATATCACTGTTACCTTACAGTCTCAGTCCTGACTTAAATGTGGATGATTTCAGCTCTATCACTGCTACCTTACAGTCTCAGTACTGACTTAAATGTGGATGATTTCAGCTCTATCACTGTTACCTTACAGTCTCAGTGTTCCTGAATGATCCAGTCTCAGTCCTGACTTAAATGTGGATGATTTCAGCTCTATCACTGTTACCTTACAGTCTCAGTACTGACTTAAATGTGGATGATTTCAGCTCTATCACTGTTACCTTACATTCTCAGTGTTCCTGAATGATCCAGTCTCAGTCCTGACTTACAGGACCAGTCAAAAGTTTTAGAACACCTACTCATTCAAGGGTTTTTATTCAATTGTACTATTTGTACCTTCTCTAGGCCCTTCTCTATGCCCTTCTCTAGGCTCTTCTCTAGGCACTTCTCTAGGCCCTCCTCTAGGCCCTTCTCTAGGCTCTTCTCTAGGCTCTTCTCTAGGCCCTCCTCTAGGCCCTTCTCTAGGCCCTCCTCTAGGCCCTTCTCTAGGCTCTTCTCTAGGCCCTTCTCTAGGCCCTCCTCTAGGCCCTTCTCTAGGCTCTTCTCTAGGCACTTCTCTAGGCCCTCCTCTAGGCCCTTCTCTAGGCTCTTCTCTAGGCTCTTCTCTAGGCCCTCCTCTAGGCCCTCCTCTAGGCACTTCTCTAGGCCCTCCTCTAGGCCCTCCTCTAGGCCCTTCTCTAGGCTCTTCTCTAGGCCCTTCTCTAGGCCCTCCTCTAGGCCCTCCTCTAGGCCCTTCTCTAGGCTCTTCTCTAGGCCCTCCTCTAGGCCCTCCTCTAGGCCCTCCTCTAGGCTCTTCTCTAGGCCCTTCTCTATGCCCTCCTCTAGGCTCTTCTCTAGGCACTTCTCTAGGCCCTCCTCTAGGCCCTTCTCTAGGCTCTTCTCTAGGCTCTTCTCTAGGCCCTCCTCTAGGCCCTCCTCTAGGCACTTCTCTAGGCCCTCCTCTAGGCCCTCCTCTAGGCCCTTCTCTAGGCTCTTCTCTAGGCCCTTCTCTAGGCCCTCCTCTAGGCCCTCCTCTAGGCCCTTCTCTAGGCTCTTCTCTAGGCCCTTCTCTAGGCCCTCCTCTAGGCCCTCCTCTAGGCCCTTCTCTAGGCTCTTCTCTAGGCCCTCCTCTAGGCCCTCCTCTAGGCCCTCCTCTAGGCCCTTCTCTAGGCTCTTCTCTAGGCCCTCCTCTAGGCCCTCCTCTAGGCCCTCCTCTAGGCTCTTCTCTAGGCCCTCCTCTAGGCCCTCCTCTAGGCCCTCCTCTAGGCCCTCCTCTAGGCCCTCCTCTAGGCCCTTCTCTAGGCCCTTCTCTAGGCCCTCCTCTAGGCCCTTCTCTAGGCCCTCCTCTAGGCCCTCCTCTAGGCCCTCCTCTAGGCACTTCTCTAGGCCCTCCTCTAGGCCCTCCTCTAGGCCCTCCTCTAGGCCCTCCTCTAGGCTCTTCTCTAGGCCCTCCTCTAGGCCCTCCTCTAGGCCCTCCTCTAGGCCCTTCTCTAGGCTCTTCTCTAGGCCCTCCTCTAGGCCCTCCTCTAGGCCCTCCTCTAGGCTCTTCTCTAGGCCCTCCTCTAGGCCCTCCTCTAGGCCCTCCTCTAGGCCCTCCTCTAGGCCCTCCTCTAGGCCCTTCTCTAGGCCCTTCTCTAGGCCCTCCTCTAGGCCCTTCTCTAGGCCCTCCTCTAGGCCCTCCTCTAGGCCCTCCTCTAGGCACTTCTCTAGGCCCTCCTCTAGGCCCTCCTCTAGGCCCTTCTCTAGGCTCTTCTTTAGTACCCTTCTTTAGTATTCCTACATTGTGAGCATTTGGGTTTTACAGTGGGTGTCAATATCTGATGTTCCCATGTACAGTGCCTTCGGAAAGTATTCAGACCCCTTGACATGACCCCTTGACATGACCCCTTGACGATTACAGTCTCAAGTCTTCTTGGGTATGAAACTACAAGCTTGGCACAGCTGTATTTGGGGAGTTTCTCTAATTCTTCTCTGCAGATCCTCTCAATCTCTTGTCAGGTTGGATTGGGAGCGTCGCTGCACAACTATTTTCAGGTGTCTCCAGAGCTGTTTTATCGGGTCTGTGCTCTGACTGGGCCACTCAAAGACATTCGAGACTTGTCCCGAAGCCACTCCTATGTTGTCTTGGCTGTGTGCTTAGGGTCATTGTTCTGTTGGAAGGTGAACCTTCGCCCCAGTCTAAGGTCCTGAGCCACTCTACCATAAAGGCCTGATTAGTGGAGTGCTGCAGAGATGGTTGTCTTTCTGGAAGGTTCTCAATCGCCACAGAGGAACTCTGGAGCTCTGTCAGAGTGACCATCAGGTTTTTGGTAACCTCCCTGACCAAGGCCCTTCTCCCCTGATTGGTCAGTTTGGCCGGGCGGCCGGCTCTAGGAAGAGTCTTGGTGATTCCAAACGTCTTACATTTAAGAATGATGGAGGCCACGGTGTTCTTGGGGACCTTCAATGCTGGAGAAATATTTTGGTACCCTTCCCCAGATCTGTGCCTCGACACAATCCTGTCTCGGAGCTCTACAGATAATTCCTTCAACCTCATGGCTTGGTTTTTGCTCTGACATGCACTGTCAACTGTGGGACCTTGTATAGACAGGTGTGTGTCTTTCCACATTATGTCTAATCAATTGAATTTACCACAGGTGGACTCCAATGAAGTTGTAGAAACATCTCAAGGATGATCAATGGAAACAAGATGCACCTGAGCTCAATTTCGAGTCTCATAGCAAAGGGTCTGAATACTTATGCAAATAAAGGTATTTCTGTTTTTTTATCTTTTATACATTTGCAAATATTTCTATAAACCTTTTTTTGCTTGATCATTATGGGGTATTGTGTCATTATGGGGTATTGTGTGTAGATTGCTGAGGATTTGTTTTTATTTAATCAATTTTAGAATAAGGCTGTAACGTAAAAAAATGTGGAAAAGGTCAAGGGGTCTGAATACTTTCCGACGGCACTGTAGGTCTCTGCTAGATCTATGGTTGACTGATGGAGGTTCTCTCTCTTCTGTTCTGCAGCTACCTGGCTCAGTATCCATTCATCTGGATGTTCATCTCAACCTGGACCTGCTCCTTCCCTTTATCACTGTATCAACCTGGACCTGCTCCTTCCCTTTATCACTGTATCAACCTGGACCTGCTCCTTCCCTTTATCACTGTATCAACCTGGACCTGCTCCTTCCCTTTATCACTGTATCAACCTGGACCTGATCCTTCCCTTTATCACTGTATCAACCTGGACCTGATCCTTCCCTTTATCACTGTATCAACCTGGACCTGCTCCTTCCCTTTATCACTGTATCAACCTGGACCTGATCCTTCCCTTTATCACTGTATCAACCTGGACCTGCTCCTTCCCTTTATCACTGTATCAACCTGGACCTGCTCCTTCCCTTTATCACTGTATCAACCTGGACCTGATCCTTCCCTTTATCACTGTATCAACCTGGACCTGATCCTTCCCTTTATCACTGTATCAACCTGGACCTGATCCTTCCCTTTATCACTGTATCAACCTGGACCTGCTCCTTCCCTTTATCACTGTATCAACCTGGACCTGATCCTTCCCTTTATCACTGTATCAACCTGGACCTGATCCTTCCCTTTATCACTGTATCAACCTGGACCTGCTCCTTCCCTTTATCACTGTATCAACCTGGACCTGATCCTTCCCTTTATCACTGTATCAACCTGGACCTGCTCCTTCCCTTTATCACTGTATCAACCTGGACCTGCTCCTTCCCTTTATCACTGTATCAACCTGGACCTGATCCTTCCCTTTATCACTGTATCAACCTGGACCTGATCCTTCCCTTTATCACTGTATCAACCTGGACCTGATCCTTCCCTTTATCACTGTATCAACCTGGACCTGCTCCTTCCCTTTATCACTGTATCAACCTGGACCTGCTCCTTCCCTTTATCACTGTATCAACCTGGACCTGCTCCTTCCCTTTATCACTGTATCAACCTGGACCTGATCCTTCCCTTTATCACTGTATCAACCTGGACCTGATCCTTCCCTTTATCACTGTATCAACCTGGACCTGCTCCTTCCCTTTATCACTGTATCAACCTGGACCTGCTCCTTCCCTTTATCACTGTATCAACCTGGACCTGCTCCTTCCCTTTATCACTGTATCAACCTGGACCTGATCCTTCCCTTTATCACTGTATCAACCTGGACCTGATCCTTCCCTTTATCACTGTATCAACCTGGACCTGATCCTTCCCTTTATCACTGTATCAACCTGGACCTGCTCCTTCCCTTTATCACTGTATCAACCTGGACCTGCTCCTTCCCTTTATCACTGTATCAACCTGGACCTGCTCCTTCCCTTTATCACTGTATCAACCTGGACCTGCTCCTTCCCTTTATCACTGTATCAACCTGGACCTGATCCTTCCCTTTATCACTGTATCAACCTGGACCTGATCCTTCCCTTTATCACTGTATCAACCTGGACCTGCTCCTTCCCTTTATCACTGTATCAACCTGGACCTGATCCTTCCCTTTATCACTGTATCAACCTGGACCTGCTCCTTCCCTTTATCACTGTATCAACCTGGACCTGCTCCTTCCCTTTATCACTGTATCAACCTGGACCTGCTCCTTCCCTTTATCACTGTATCAACCTGGACCTGCTCCTTCCCTTTATCACTGTATCAACCTGGACCTGCTCCTTCCCTTTATCACTGTATCAACCTGGACCTGATCCTTCCCTTTATCACTGTATCAACCTGGACCTGATCCTTCCCTTTATCACTGTATCAACCTGGACCTGCTCCTTCCCTTTATCACTGTATCAACCTGGACCTGCTCCTTCCCTTTATCACTGTATCAACCTGGACCTGATCCTTCCCTTTATCACTGTATCAACCTGGACCTGATCCTTCCCTTTATCACTGTATCAACCTGGACCTGCTCCTTCCCTTTATCACTGTATCAACCTGGACCTGATCCTTCCCTTTATCACTGTATCAACCTGGACCTGATCCTTCCCTTTATCACTGTATCAACCTGGACCTGATCCTTCCCTTTATCACTGTATCAACCTGGACCTGCTCCTTCCCTTTATCACTGTATCAACCTGGACCTGCTCCTTCCCTTTATCACTGTATCAACCTGGACCTGATCCTTCCCTTTATCACTGTATCAACCTGGACCTGATCCTTCCCTTTATCACTGTATCAACCTGGACCTGCTCCTTCCCTTTATCACTGTATCAACCTGGACCTGATCCTTCCCTTTATCACTGTATCAACCTGGACCTGATCCTTCCCTTTATCACTGTATCAACCTGGACCTGATCCTTCCCTTTATCACTGTATCAACCTGGACCTGCTCCTTCCCTTTATCACTGTATCAACCTGGACCTGATCCTTCCCTTTATCACTGTATCAACCTGGACCTGCTCCTTCCCTTTATCACTGTATCAACCTGGACCTGATCCTTCCCTTTATCACTGTATCAACCTGGACCTGATCCTTCCCTTTATCACTGTATCAACCTGGACCTGCTCCTTCCCTTTATCACTGTATCAACCTGGACCTGATCCTTCCCTTTATCACTGTATCAACCTGGACCTGCTCCTTCCCTTTATCACTGTATCAACCTGGACCTGCTCCTTCCCTTTATCACTGTATCAACCTGGACCTGCTCCTTCCCTTTATCACTGTATCAACCTGGACCTGCTCCTTCCCTTTATCACTGTATCAACCTGGACCTGATCCTTCCCTTTATCACTGTATCAACCTGGACCTGATCCTTCCCTTTATCACTGTATCAACCTGGACCTGCTCCTTCCCTTTATCACTGTATCAACCTGGACCTGCTCCTTCCCTTTATCACTGTATCAACCTGGACCTGCTCCTTCCCTTTATCACTGTATCAACCTGGACCTGCTCCTTCCCTTTATCACTGTATCAACCTGGACCTGCTCCTTCCCTTTATCACTGTATCAACCTGGACCTGCTCCTTCCCTTTATCACTGTATCAACCTGGACCTGCTCCTTCCCTTTATCACTGTATCAACCTGGACCTGATCCTTCCCTTTATCACTGTATCAACCTGGACCTGATCCTTCCCTTTATCACTGTATCAACCTGGACCTGCTCCTTCCCTTTATCACTGTATCAACCTGGACCTGATCCTTCCCTGTAACATCACTATAAGTTCCAACGTATTTCCTACTGCATGAAACCACTGTTTTAACATTTTAGTTTTTGGTATCTCTGTTTGCTTTATTTCAGAAATCATATAATCTTCAGTCTCCACAGATAACGCACTAACATAAAACAGAAACTCTATTTGTATGTGGTAATTCCCCAGCAGAATGTCATAGCTTCAGGCACACTTACACATTATTGCAGTTGTGACAATTTATTCTATCCTACGATAGACCCTTTGGCCTCTCTGTACTCTATTCATTATCGTCATGCCCAGGGTTATTCAAGCACATCAGGAAGAGGAACCGCTCTGCCAACTGCTCTGACTCAGGTTTAAAATATATATAGATAGCTGAAAACCCTCTGATGTTTCTCTGATCAGTCTGTAGTATTATGGTCTGGCTGTACAGTAGACTGAAGAGACTTGTACTGCAATGAGAAATGAAATTGACAATGCAAACTGTCTTGCATGAATACAACAGCAGTATGATGTTGTGTAGAGTGTCAGCTGAGTCTGTTTCCACTGAGCCGATATTAAACTCTACCTTTGTTTCCTGTATGGTTGTTTATTCTAGACAGACTTTACTTTAAACATGACAAGAGGAAACCAACTCTCTGTCTGAGTGCATCTGAAACGTCAGTGAGTTTGGCCAAGGGGAGAACAACTCCCGTCCAGCTCCTCACCTCTCTATGGTCCTCCAAACATTTCCCCAGACTCCACGAAACAGGGATGGACTACTGACTGGGGGACTGGTCACCTCTAGACCAGACCCAGGTGTGAGTGGGAAGACGGGGGATAAGGGGGAGGAAGTGGGTGGACAGGCCATGGCGGAGGATGGGGGAGGCTTTGACCCTCACCTCTAAACTCTTGGTGTCTGGCCTCTCATGGACAAGGGGGAGGAGGGGTGATGGGGGAGGATGGAATGGACAGGCCTCTCTGGGTGGGGGGAAGACGGTGGAGAAGGAACGGATGTACAACTCTTCCTCGGTGGGGACGGACAGAGAATGGCTGGGACAGGCCTCCTTATGTCAGGGAATAAAGGAGAGCGACTGAGGGAGAACAGGGGAATCTGAGGGAAGACAGGGGAGACTGAGGGAGGACAAGGGAGATTGGAGGAGGACAGGGGAGAATGGGGGAGGACAGGGGAGACAGAGGGAGGACAGGGGAGAATGGGGGAGGACAGGGGAGAATGGGGGAGGACAGGGGAGAATGGGGGAGGACAGGGGAGACAGAGGGAGGACAGGGGAGAATGGGGGAGGACAGGGGAGACAGAGGGAGGACAGGGGAGACTGAGGGAGGACAAGGGAGATTGGAGGAGGACAGGGGAGAATGGGGGAGGACAGGGGAGACAGAGGGAGGACAGGGGAGAATGGGGGAGGACAGGGGAGAATGGGGGAGGACAGGGGAGAATGAGGGAGGACAAGGGAGAATGAGGGAGGACAGCGGAGAATGAGGGAGGACAAGGGAGACTGGGGGCGGACCTGGGAGACTGGGGGAGGACAGGGGAGAATGAGGGAGGACAGCAGAGAATGAGGGAGGACAGAGGAGAATGGATGAGGACAGGGGAGAATGAGCGAGGACAGGGGAGAATGGGGGAGGACAGGGGAGAATGGGTGAGGATGGGGGAGGATTTGACCTGCAGGGCCTCTCTCTGGTCCCTGGCTCTCAGGGCAGGCCTTTGGCTACCATAATTGGGAGCTAGCCAGACATTTATAGCTCAGCCAGGCCAAAGTAGCACAGACCGGAAGGGGAGAAGGTTGACCTGCATTCACACACAGACTCACTGGGGATGGGGCTGGTTTGAAAGGAGCCTGCTGTGTCTCCTGTTTGACCACAGTGATATATGTATTTTCTGGGTGGAAATACGAGCAGATTACTATTTGGTCTGGTTTGACAGAGTTGGAGCAGTAGAACGGTATATCTATCCCCGGTGGACATATGACTTTGTCAAAATCGATATTTTGCATTACTTGATAACAATTTTGAAAAGTGATAACTTTTACATCAAATTTGTGCTTGCTTCAATGTCCCTGTGTAATGTGAACTTTACTTTCTAATAAAGATGAACTAAGACTGAACTTGGGGTAATTCATCTTCTTCTTAATTCTCTTTTCAAGTGTAGAGCAGTAAGAGCTGTAGCCTGGGGGTTTGGGGTTAGGAGGGAGAGAGCAGAGCTGCACTGTGCCCTTGGGAGGCCCACTCAAACACAATTACCTGGTTGTGGTTGACATTACCTGCCCCCCCCCCCCCCCCCCCCCCAAGCCTCATATACCCCCCACCCCTCATATGCCCCCCACCCCTCATATGCCCCCCACCCAAGTGACATTACCTGTCTCCCAGCCTCACAACCTGCCCTCCAGTTTCATCATCTGCCCACCTATTGACATCAGCTACCCCCCAGCCCCCCTATCTGCCCCCCAGCCTGGGGTTCTGTAAAGGATAACTGCCCCCCCCTATCTGCCCCCCAACCAGGGCAGGGCAGAGCTCTCACTGACAGTGGCAAGGCCTCCTTCTCCTTCTGATGCTTGTTAAGATGGTCGAGACTGTGAAGACTGCAGCCTGCTGCCACAACGTGGGCTGGCTCTGTCTGAGACGTGGCTGGGACCTGAAGGCTAGGGCCGTGTCCCAAATGGTTCCCTATTTCCTTTATAGTGCACTAATTTTACTACTTCTGTCCAGGGCCAAGGAGTGCTCTGTACAGGAAATAGGGTGCCATTTTGGACGCACCCTGGATGTCAGGTGTGGCTGTCTGCCCTCTACTTCCCGGGCCGGTGGGCCTGAAGGCTGGGTGTCAGGGGTGGCTATATCCCCTGGTCCCCTGGCCCTCCATGCCTCCAGCTGTCCAGCTGAACCAGCTGGCCTACAGTACAGTGAGAAAATAGAGCTGGGGAGAGACGAGTACAGATTGAACTGAACTTGTCAAAATTGTTTTGAGACTATATGATAATATGGGAATGAATGTTCTTGATCGTCCTCAAGGTTGACGATGTTCAAGTCTCAAAGGGGTGCTGTTTATAAGATATAGAACCTAGAATTAAGAACCTAGAATTAAGAACCTAGAATTTAGAACCTAGAATTAAGAACCTAGAATTAAGAACCTAGAATTTAGAACCTAGAATTTAGAACCTAGAATTAAGAACCTAGAATTAACAACCTAGAATTAAGAACTTACCGTAATGAATTGGACATCAGTTTAACACTCCAACCGGTATCATTCCAAAAAAGAGAAAGTCGTGTTTTTATGCCAATAGACCAATGATATTGAATGCTAAAGCTGTTTGGAGCTAATAGAGTTTTTTTGCAACCCCACCGATATTTCTGATAACTCAGTGGAACACCCAGAAACACGCCACCAGATTCACCCAGTAGACCATGCATGGAGAACTCAAATGGCTTTCCTTCTGTACATGATGACACTCCTTCTGCATGCTTCACATCTTTTTACTAAGACCAGCCAGGAGCTTCCAGACACTTTTACATGTGTAAGGACTTTCTATTCATTTTGAATTTCAGGCATTTAAAACGTAGACATCCGACGTCCATCCATGTAAATGCTTCCCTACAAGTCACTATAAGCCCATTTCACCCAGGACGGTTGAGGACTTAAAGTTATTTAGTGTTGGCGTCAGCCCCTTCACTCCTACTCAGACTAATTTAAATTGGCTGGCTAGGAGAATCAGTTGGCCGGACAGGAGACATGACTTTTAGAGAGGGATTGAAAGTGTCAGGGGGGATCCGTTTCTTAACAGAACCAAGTTCCACATTCAATTTCAGATTGACTTCCTGTCGCAGACTATTGATTCTTTACCCTTTAGTTCATAGCAATCTAGCAGCAGAAAGCCCCTTACATATAATACCGTGGAACTCTCTGGTCTAGGATCCAGACAATTAAACGTAGTGGCTTTAATAGGAGGAAACAAGATGGTTTTCTGGGGGTTAATGTTAACCTATCTACTGTTGACCAGCAGGTCCAGTTTCTGGGGGTTAATGTTGATGTTAATGTATCTACTGTTGACCAGCAGGTCCAGTTTCTGGGGGTTAATGTTAATGTATCTACTGCTGACCAGCAGGTCCAGTTTCTGGGGGTTAATGTTAATGTATCTACTGTTGACCAGCAGGTCCAGTTTCTGGGGGTTAATGTTGATGTTAATATATCTACTGTTGACCAGCAGGTCCAGTTTCTGGGGGTTAATGTTAATGTATCTACTGCTGACCAGCATGTCCAGTTTCTGGGGGTTAATGTTGATGTTAATGTATCTACTGTTGACCAGCAGGTCCAGTTTCTGGGGGTTAATGTTAATGTATCTACTGCTGACCAGCAGGTCCAGTTTCTGGGGGTTAATGTTAATGTATCTACTGCTGACCAGCATGTCCAGTTTCTGGGGGTTAATGTTAATGTTAATGTATCTACTGCTGACCAGCAGGTCCAGTTTCTGGGGGTTAATGTTAATGTATCTACTGTTGACCAGCAGGTCCAGTTTCTGGGGGTTAATGTTAATGTATCTACTGCTGACCAGCAGGTCCAGTTTCTGGGGGTTAATGTTGATGTTAATGTATCTACTGCTGACCAGCAGGTCCAGTTTCTGGGGGTTAATGTTGATGTTAATGTATCTACTGCTGACCAGCAGGTCCAGTTTCTGGGGGTTAATGTTAATGTATCTACTGCTGACCAGCAGGTCCAGTTTCTGGGGGTTAATGTTAATGTATCTACTGCTGACCAGCAGGTCCAGTTTCTGGGGGTTAATGTTGATGTTAATGTATCTACTGTTGACCAGCAGGTCCAGTTTCTGGGGGTTAATGTTAATATATCTACTGCTGACCAGCAGGTCCAGTTTCTGGGGGTTAATGTTAATGTATCTACTGCTGACCAGCAGGTCCAATATCTGGGGGTTAATGTTGATGTTAATGTATCTACTGCTGACCAGCAGGTCCAGTTTCTGGGGGTTAATGTTGATGTTAATGTATCTACTGCTGACCAGCAGGTCCAGTTTCTGGGGGTTAATGTTGATGTTAATGTATCTACTGCTGACCAGCAGGTCCAGTTTATGGGGGTTAATGTTGATGTTAATGTATCTACTGCTGACCAGCAGGTCCAGTTTCTGGGGGTTAATGTTAATGTATCTACTGCTGACCAGCAGGTCCAGTTGATGGGGGTTAATGTTGATGTTAATGTATCTACTGCTGACCAGCAGGTGGGTTTGTGTCAAATCACAAGTAATAACGCTGATCTTTAAAAAGGTTATAAACTAACACATTCTTCAACAAAATCTTTACCTAACGCCTGCAGGTACAATACTTCGTTAACTAGTTATAAGCATGTACTCACCATTATAATGTAATAAAGCCAATCTGTGTACTGTCAACACGCAGACAAGTATGTGTTGTCTCACGTAGTTATCGTAAGATGAATGCACTAATTGTATGTCGCTCTGGATAAGAGTGTCTGCTAAATGACTAAAATGTAAATGTGTAGGTAGCTAGAAATGTCTTCTGTTTTACTTACAAAGTACTGTTACCATCCGAGTAAATAAGACAGGTTGCCCAAATGAGGAGGTCCCATGAATCAGCAGATTAATTAAGCATTCAGATCACAGTAATGATTACTGTGTTGTTAAAACATAATGAGATGAGCTCGTTAGCGCTCTGAACACCTGTGAGTGTGAGGGGAGCAGTCGTTCCAGACAGAGAGCAGGGGGGGTGAGTGGAGCAGCCGTTCCAGACAGAGAGCAGGGGGGTGAGTGGAGCAGCCGTTCCAGACAGAGAGCAGGGGGGGTGAGTGGAGCAGCCGTTCCAGACAGAGAGCAAGGAGGGGACCAGCCGTTCCAGACAGGGGGGGGGGGGGGGTGAGTGGAGCAGAGAGGAGCCTAACCCTACCTCATCACTACCAACTGACCACCTCACTACCCTAACCCTACCTCATCACTACCAACTGACCTCCTCACTACCCTAACCCTACCTCATCACTACCAACTGATCTCCTCACTACCCTAACCCTACCTCATCACAACCAACTGACCTCCTCACTACCCTAACCCTACCTCATCACTATTAACTGACCTCCTCACTACCCTAACCCTAACCCTAACTCATCACTATCAACTGACCTCCTCACTACCCTAACCCTATCTCATCACAACCTACTGACCTCCTCACTACCCTAACCCTAACCCTACCTGATCACTATCAATTGACTTCCTCACTACCCTAACCCTACCTCATCACAACCTACTGACCTCCTCACTACCCTAACCCTACCTCATCACTACCAACTGACCTCCTCACTACCCTAACCCTACCGCATCACAACCTACTGACCTCCTCACTACCCTAACCCTAACTCATCACTATTAACTGACCTCCTCACTACCCTAACCCTACCTCATCACAACCTACTGACCTCCTCACTACCCTAACCCTACCTCATCACTATCAACTGACCTCCTCACTACCCTAACCCTACCTCATCACAACCTACTGACCTCCTCACTACCCTAACCCTAACCCTACCTGATCACTATCAATTGACTTCCTCACTACCCTAACCCTACCTCATCACTACCAACTGACCTCCTCACTACCCTAACCCTACCGCATCACAACCTACTGACCTCCTCACTACCCTAACCCTACCTCATCACTACCAACTGACCTCCTCACTACCCTAACCCTACCTCATCACTACCAACTGACCTCCTCACTACCCTAACCCTACCTCATCACTACCAACTGATCTCCTCACTACCCTAACCCTACCTCATCACAACCAACTGACCTCCTCACTACCCTAACCCTACCTCATCACTATTAACTGACCTCCTCACTACCCTAACCCTAACCCTAACTCATCACTATCAACTGACCTCCTCACTACCCTAACCCTATCTCATCACAACCTACTGACCTCCTCACTACCCTAACCCTAACCCTACCTGATCACTATCAATTGACTTCCTCACTACCCTAACCCTACCTCATCACAACCTACTGACCTCCTCACTACCCTAACCCTACCTCATCACTACCAACTGACCTCCTCACTACCCTAACCCTACCGCATCACAACCTACTGACCTCCTCACTACCCTAACCCTAACTCATCACTATTAACTGACCTCCTCACTACCCTAACCCTACCTCATCACAACCTACTGACCTCCTCACTACCCTAACCCTACCTCATCACTATCAACTGACCTCCTCACTACCCTAACCCTACCTCATCACAACCTACTGACCTCCTCACTACCCTAACCCTAACCCTACCTGATCACTATCAATTGACTTCCTCACTACCCTAACCCTACCTCATCACTACCAACTGACCTCCTCACTACCCTAACCCTACCGCATCACAACCTACTGACCTCCTCACTACCCTAACCCTAACTCATCACTATTAACTGACCTCCTCACTACCCTAACCCTACCTCATCACAACCTACTGACCTCCTCACTACCCTAACCCTACCTCATCACTATGAACTGACCTCCTCACTACCCTAACCCTACCTCATCACAACCTACTGACCTCCTCACTACCCTAACCCTAACCCTACCTGATCACTATCAATTGACTTCCTCACTACCCTAACCCTACCTCATCACTACCAACTGACCTCCTCACTACCCTAACCCTAACTCATCACTATTAACTGACCTCCTCACTACCCTAACCCTAGCTCATCACAACCAACTGACCTTCTCACTACCCTAACCCTACCTCATCACTATTAACTGACCTCCTCACTACCCTAACCCTACCTCATCACTATTAACTGACCTCCTCACTACCCTAACCCTACCTCATCACAATCAACTGTCCTCCTCACTACTCTAACC
>NC_138295.1:93062500-93197500 GCF_965601325.2 Salmo salar
CCAAACCAGGTCTAATGTGACCCACTCTGTAATCCAGGTCTAATGTGACCCACTCTGTAATCCAGGTCTAATGTGACCCACTCTGTAATCCAAGTCTAGTGTGACCCACTCTGTAATCCAGGTCTAATGTGACCCACTCTGTAATCCAGGTCTAAAGTGACCCAGTCTGCAATCCAGATCTAATGTGACTAAAAGGAGTAAATTCATGCTATTAGTCAAGTGCTTTTATTGTCTAGTTGTGCTGCCATTTCTGACCATCTGCATCTCCCCACCATTGGATCTACTCTGTCTGCGTCCCTATTCTAGGGTGACCACATTTGAAATACCCAAATGTGGGACAAAGGGATGATTTTGCGGGACAGTTTATAATTTTGGGGGGCAGGACTCCCCCTCCCTCCCTCCTGCACACACACAAAAAAACTCCCTCTGCACCGAAGGAAATCATTCACTCCCTATACTCCTTGTCCTCACACAAAATGAGGTCATGCAGAAACGAGATACCAAATGAGGTCTTGCAGAAATGTGATACCAGATGAGGTCTTGCAGAAACGAGATACCAGATGTGTGGCTGTTTTACAGAAATTTCAGAATACATGGCCAAGGAAACATTTCTGTTTGGTCTCAGTGAACATCAAACAGTTAGGAAGGGAAACTTTGGAAACCGAATTGAGTGAAGTAGCAGCACATATGTTGAATGAGCAACTAATGAGCATAGAGAGCCTCACGTTTGACGAAGTCACCTGATATATTTTCAGTCTAATCACCTTTCTGTCTAATACGGCTGTTTACTGACTTCAGTAGCTCTTCATCAGAAGCTAGTAGCTCTTCATCAGAAGCTAGCAGCTCTTCATCAGAAGCTAGTAGCTCTTCATCAGAAGCTTGTAGCTTTTCATCAGAAGCTAGCAGCTCTTCATCAGAAGCTAGCAGCTCTTCATCAGAAGCTTGTAGCTCTTCATCAGAAGCTAGTAGCTCTTCATCAGAAGCTTGTAGCTCTTCATCAGAAGCTAGCAGCTCTTCATCAGAAGCTTGTAGCTCTTCATCAGAAGCTAGTAGCTCTTCATCAGAAGCTAGCAGCTCTTCATCAGAAGCTAATAGCTCTTCATCAGAAGCTAATAGCTCTTCATCAGAAGCTAGCAGCTCTTCATCAGATTTCAACAACGATTGGAGAAGTGTTTAACGTCACCAGTACAGCGTCCTTATGATATGGATGCTCATGTCTCCTAACTATGGGAGTCGTCCCAGAGGCGAGAAGCCACAAGTTTAGGTCCAAAAAAGCCCAAGCTTGGGCTTATTTTGGACAGAGTTTGTTGAGAGTGAAACCTCTCGCTTCGCCTCTTCCTCTCTGATGCAAAAGATACATTTTGGAATGTCTGACTGAAATACGAGACAAAACAACCTTTTTTTGTAAATTGTTGATAAAAGTCCGGGACATGATTGGTTGGTTGTGGGAGGCGGGACAAAGAAGAGCCAAAATGCGGAACTGTCCCTCACAATCTGGGACATGTGGTCACCCTGGGTGCACGACTATAGACCAGGGCCAATAGGGAAAAGGATGCACTACTTTAGACCAGGGCCAATAGGGAATAGGGTGCACTACTTTAGACCAGGGCCAATAGGGAAAAGGATGCACTACTTTAGACCAGGGCCAATAGGGAATAGGGTGCACTACTTTAGACCAGGGCCAATAGGGAAAAGGGTGCACTACTTTAGACCAGGGCCAATAGGGAATAGGGTGCACTACTTTAGACCAGGGCCAATAGGGAAAAGGGTGCACTACTTTAGACCAGGGCCAATAGGGAAAAGGGTGCACTACTTTAGACCAGGGCCAATAGGGAATAGGGTGCACTACTTTAGACCAGGGCCAATAGGGAAAAGGGTGCACTACTTTAGACCAGGGCCAATAGGGAAAAGGGTGCACTACTTTAGACCAGGGCCAATAGGGAAAAGGGTGCACTACTTTAGACCAGGGCCAATAGGGAAAAGGGTGCACTACTTTAGACCAGGGCCAATAGGGAATAGGGTGCACTACTTTAGACCAGGGCCAATAGGGAATAGGGTGCATTACTTTAGACCAGGGACCATAGGGAATAGGGTGCACTACTTTAGACCAGGGACCATAAGGAATAGGATGCACTACTTTAGACCAGGGACCATAGGGAATAGGGTGCACTACTTTTGACCAGGGCCCATAGGAGGGACTGAGCAAGTGGTCTGACAAACAAAAATTCAGGATCAGACAAGCTTAACAAAATGAAAGCTTGTTCCACACGTCTTTCCACATTTCTGTGTATGTGGATGGATAGTGGTCAGAAGTAGTATACTATAAAGGGAATAGGGTGCCATTTGGGACCCTAAATTAATTTAGAAAAACTATTAATAAACATACAAGCGTTAAACATAATTAAGAAAAGAAAACCCCATTGATGTAAAGTAAACAGCCTGCAGCAGGCCTGCCTCCCACCCACAGCCAGCCAAGGTCATGGGGATGGTACTGCCGTGATGAAATGAGCATAGTTGATCAAAGTAGAAGAGGGCTATGCAAATAAAATCCCTGCAATTAATCCAAACCACATGCATAATACATCACGACTTGGACCTCGCAGTGTGTCTGTGTACCACTTCGCTAGTCCTAGATGTGGATCTGGGAGTCTGTTAGTCTTGTGTTGAGTCTCTGACCTAGCTGTGTCTGTGGACCTCTCTGTGTCTCTGTGGGGCTCTGTGTATGTCATTAAGCCCAAGTCTAAACTGTGTATCTCTGTGAGTCTAACCCTTGCTCTGTATCTCTGTGAGTCTAACCCCAGCTCTGTATCTCTGTGTATCTCTGTGAGTCTAACTCTAGCTGTGTATCTCTGTGTATCTCTGTGAGTCTAACCCTAGCTGTGTATCTCTGTGAGTCTAACCCTAGCTGTGTATCTCTGTGTATCTCTGTGAGTCTAACCCTAGCTCTGTATCTCTGTGTATCTCTGTGAGTCTAACCCTGGCTGTGTATCTCTGTGTATCTCTGTGAGTCTAACCCTAGCTGTGTATCTCTGGATCTCTGTGAGTCTAACCCTAGCTGTGTGTCCCTGTGTATCTCTGTGAGTCTAACCTTAGCTGTGTATTTCTGTGAGTCTAACCCTAGCTGTGTATCCCTGTGTATCTCTGTGAGTCTAACCCTAGCTGTGTATCTCTGTATCTCTGTGAGTCTAACCCCAGCTGTGTGTCCCTGTGTATCTCTGTGAGTCTAACCCTAGCTGTGTATCTCTGTGAGTCTAACCCTAGCTGTGTATCTCTGTGAGTCTAACCCCAGCTGTGTATCTCTGTGAGTCTAACCCCAGCTCTGTATCTCTGTGTATCTCTGTGAGTCTAACCCTAGCTGTGTATCTCTGTGAGTCTAACCCTAGCTGTGTATCTCTGTGAGTCTAACCCTAGCTGTGTATCTCTGTGTATCTCTGTGAGTCTAACCCTAGCTGTGTATCTCTGTGAGTCTAACCCCAGCTGTGTATCTCTGTGAGTCTAACCCTAGCTGTGTATCTCTGTGAGTCTAACCCTAGCTGTGTATCTCTGTGAGTCTAACCCCAGCTCTGTATCTCTGTGTATCTCTGTGAATCTAACCCTAGCTGTGTATCTCTGTGAGTCTAACCCTAGCTGTGTATCTCTGTGAGTCTAACCCTAGCTGTGTATCTCTGTGTATCTCTGTGAGTCTAACCCCAGCTGTGTATCTCTGTGAGTCTAACCCTAGCTGTGTATCTCTGTGAGTCTAACCCTAGCTGTGTATCTCTGTGAGTCTAACCCTAGCTCTGAATCTCTGTGTATCTCTGTGAGTCTAACCCCAGCTGTGTATCTCTGGGACAGAGAGAGGTGTTGTCCCAGGATTTTTCCCCTCATAAATGTTTCATGTCTGTCTGTAACAAATGGGGCTAGTTGCTTTCCTTTTTTCTCCCTTGTCATTGCTGTTCTGTCTTAGGAAGTGAATCTGAGATGAAATAGTGCTTTTCCACAGAAGGCTCCAGAGCTGCACTCAGAAGGCCTAGCAGAACATTTGTTCTCCGTTCATGGTCAACATGATGTTTTCCTTCCCTCTGACATAAACAGGGTTCTGACAGGCGCCTCAGACCAGGAGTTACTGCAGTCAGGAAACTCGTCTGACGTTTAGTGCCTCTGATATGAACTATGGTCGATTAAACTGGACATGTCTGCTTTATGACTCTGCTTTTCACTAAGGCCTCTCTGTTGCTGTGTGCTTCAGTTCAACACTATGACCTCTCTGTTGCTGTGTGCTTCAGTTCAACACTATGACCTCTCTGTTGCTGTGTGCTAGCTGCTTCAGTTCAACACTATGACCTCTCTGTTGCTGTGTGCTAGCTGCTTCAGTTCAACACTATGGCCTCTCTGTTGCTGTGTTCTTCAGTTCAACACTATGACCTCTCTGTTGCTGTGTGCTTCAGTTCAACACTATGACCTCTCTGTTGCTGTGTGCTTCAGTTCAACACTATGACCTCTCTGTTGCTGTGTGCTAGCTGCTTCAGTTCAACACTATGACCTCTCTGTTGCTGTGTGCTTCAGTTCAACACTATGACCTCTCTGTTGCTGTGTGCTAGCTGCTTCAGTTCAACACTATGACCTCTCTGTTGCTGTGTGCTAGCTGTTTCAGTTCAACACTATGACCTCTCTGTTGCTGTGTGCTTCAGTTCAACACTATGACCTCTCTGTTGCTGTGTGCTTCAGTTCAACACTATGACCTCTCTGTTGCTGTGCGCTAGCTGCTTCAGTTCAACACTATGACCTCTCTGTTGCTGTGTGCTAGCTGTTTCAGTTCAACACTATGACCTCTCTGTTGCTGTGTGCTTCAGTTCAACACTATGATCTCTCTGTTGCTGTGTGCTTCAGTTCAACACTATGACCTCTCTGTTGCTGTGCGCTAGCTGCTTCAGTTCAACACTATGACCTCTCTGTTGCTGTGTGCTTCAGTTCAACACTATGACCTCTCTGTTGCTGTGTGCTAGCTGCTTCAGTTCAACACTATGACCTCTCTGTTGCTGTGTGCTAGCTGCTTCAGTTCAACACTATGACCTCTCTGTTGCTGTGTGCTAGCTGCTTCAGTTCAACACTATGACCTCTCTGTTGCTGTGTGCTTCAGTTCAACACTATGACCTCTCTGTTGCTGTGGGCTTCAGTTCAACACTATGACCTCTCTGTTGCTGTGTGCTAGCTGCTTCAGTTCAACACTATGGCCTCTCTGTTGCTGTGTGCTAGCTGCTTCAGTTCAACACTATGACCTCTCTGTTGCTGTGTGCTAGCTGCTTCAGTTCAACACTATGGCCTCTCTGTTGCTGTGTGCTAGCTGCTTCAGTTCAACACTATGACCTCTCTGTTGCTGTGTGCTTCAGTTCAACACTATGACCTCTCTGTTGCTGTGTGCTTCAGTTCAACACTATGATCTCTCTGTTGCTGTGCGCTAGCTGCACATCCTTTAATAATGCTGGATTTATTTACCATTCTCCACAGACTAGAGTGAAGGACATGTATGGAGGTAGCTTGGGACAGAATACTGTAGTGTAGCTGGACCCAGAAGAAAAATGAATACGATTTTTTCCCCCTCATATCTCTTATTTCATACCTCGTATCTCATACCTCATACCTCATTTCTCATACCTCATACCTCATACATCATATCTCACACCTCATACCTCATACCTCATTTCTTATATCTAATATAGTATAGCTCAAATCTTATACCTCATATCTCATACTTCATACCTCATACTCATACCTCACATCTCATACGTCATATCTCATACCTCGTATCTCATACGTCAAACCTCATATCTCATATTTCATTTCTCATATCTCATATTTCATATCTCATACATCATATGTCATACCTCATATCTCATACTTCATACCTCGTACTCATACGTCATACCTCATGCCTCGTATCGCATACGTCAAACCTCATATCTCACACCTCAAACCACATATTTCATTTCTCATATCTCATATCTCATATCTCATACCTCATATTTCATCTCATATCTCATACCTCATATCTCATACGTCATACCTCATACGTCATACCTTAAACCTCATACCTCATTTCTTATATCTAATATAGTAGAGCTCAAATCTCATATCTCATATCTCATACCTCATATCTCATATCTCATACCTCATATTTCATATCTCATACCTCATATATCATATTTCATACCTCATATTTCATCTCATATCTCATACCTCATATATCGTAATTCATATCTCATACCTCATATATCGTAATTCATATCTCATACCTCATATATCGTATCTGGTATCAGTGCATTTGCCAAGTGTATTTATTTGTTTCCATTTGATTGTGTTTGTTAAGCTAAAGCTCATTACTTTTGTTAATTAATCATAGCAAGTAATATGTAACGTTTGTGCTCACAACACTTCATTTAACAGATTGTGATGTTTCTGACATGAATAGTGAACAGTTGAGCCCAGGAAATATGTTTGAGAAGTGCAGAAGAAATCAACGTTCATTGTGAAAACCCCAGAGTATAGAACCACACCTATATTAAGGCATGCCTCAGCACTCAAACAGATGAAGATACACATTTCATATGTCTACTGCCGCACATCAACGTACGTACACTGAATTAAATCAGCTGAAAATTCAGTGTACCGCACTAAGAAGTCAGAGTCAAAGGAGACCTCTGTCACAGCTAAGATCTACTTGGCATCCCACAGCGATGCGTGATGTCTAGGGGTCAAAGTGGAAAAACAATAAAACAAGCTTTTATATTACACAAGACAATTGCAGAAACTGTGCAGGATACTCTGAAATAAATTATAGTTGGAATCATTACAAATCTCCCATTAACTGAAATACTTTGTTACCTACCCTGACTAACTGGAGAATACATGAAACCAAAATATTTAAAATGTAGACTAAACTACTACAATATCGTTTCTTTAAATGTTTTTAATTGTTTTGGTCTCGTGAGGTTGATAGATAGAGCTGTATCTGTGCCTTCAGACATGCAGTAGCTAGTGCCCCTGTGACAGACAGACAGACAGACAGACAGACAGACAGACAGACAGACAGACAGACAGACAGACAGACAGGCTGTAATCTCCAGACCTGCATTAGCTAGTGCCCCTGTGACTGACTGAAAGACAGACAGACAGACAGACAGACAGACAGACAGACAGACAGACAGACAGACAGACAGACAGACAGACAGACAGACAGACAGACAGACAGACAGACAGACAGACAGACAGACAGACAGACAGACAGGCTAGCTGTAATCTCCAGACCTGCAGTAGCTAGTCCCCTTGTGACAGACAGACAGACAGACAGACAGACAGGCTAGCTGTAATTATGCTGATCCTTTTGGGGGGTCTCCACACCCTTCCTCTCACACCCCTCTACCCCTCCTCATCCCCTCCTTTTCACATCTCTCTCTTTTTGGAGTCGGAGGCGGTTGTCATGGAAACATGGTGTATGCCAAGCACACTGCCGCCCCCCCCTCCCTTTAAATGCAATTAACGTGTGGCGTGATTTATTCCTATTTTGGGGAGGGGTGAGGTGTTAATATTTCCTCCTGGTCTTATTTTTTCATCTCCCGTCTCCCTAAAAATATGGTGCTGTAGCAAACGGTTTCTGGATTATATTTAAGGAAGATTAATGAGAAGGTATAAAGGAAAAAACACTTCAAATAGATATTGTGCTGTTTGGTGCACGTGGTTTTGCATATGGTTAAATGGTTATTATCACCAACGCTTCTACTGGCAGACTGCACTTCTATCGACATACAATAACCCTGCTTTGGCACGTTTACAATAAAAATAAAAATAAATAATAATAAGCTTCTTTGAAATTAGACATCATTTAAGTATTTAATCCGTTTCCCAATAGGAAAATGTCAAAATCTACAGTTTTATTCTTCATAGGATACTTTGGCACGTTTTCAGTAGAAATAACTGTTTTCTAAAAAGGCAAACGTCAAAATTAACAATTTGTCAATAGAATTAGGAATAAATAGTAATTTCAGAATAGTAATTTAATAGTATCTATGCATTTGTCTCTTCTCTATAGGATGCCATAGAGATCTATGGGACACAATAGGTCAGTGTTATTCTGCCTCATTAGTCTGAAGCCAGCTGTCTCCAGCCGTACACTCTCAGACAAAAAAAGGGTTTAAAAAGAGTCCTTCGGCTTTCCCACACAGGAAAACCATATAAGTAGAACTCTTTTGGTTTCCATGAAGAGCCCTCTTTGTAAAGGGTTCTACATGGAACTCAAAAGGGTTCTACCTGGAACCAAGAAGGTTCAACTTGGAACCAAAAACGGTTATTCAAAGGGTTCTCCTATGGGGACAGTTGAAGAACCCTTTCAGGTTCAAGTGTAGAGAGAGAGAGGAGCTGGATCTTCCAAGAGGCTGAGGACAGAGGATGCATCCCAAATGGTACCCTATTGCCTAAGGGTCCACTGGGCCCTGGTCTAAAGTAGTACACTATCAAAGAGAATAGAGTGCCACTTGGGACGCAGACAGAACAGAGAGGACCAGGTGATAGTCAGGTAGTTAGGTGGAAACAGAATGACACAACACTGATGAGCTGCTGGAACACATCACATTTTTCCAGGGATAAAAGGCTGGGGAGGCTGAGTGGTTGAGCCTCTCGGACTGGGAGGAGAGCATTTCAGATGGGCTGGCATGGAGAGCTGGATGGTTGGAGGAGATGGCAATGAGAGCAGGAGGAGATGGCAATGAGAGCAGGAGGGATGGGCAATGAGAGCAGGAGGGGTGGGCAATGAGAACAGGAGGGATGGGCAATGAGAGCAGGAGGGGTGGGCAATGAGAGCAGGAGGGGTGGGCAATGAGAGCAGGAGGGGTGGGCAATGAGAGCAGGAGGGGTGGGCAATGAGAGCAAGAGGGGTTGGCAATGAGATGATGGAGGAGAGAGTTAGGGTTAGTGAGTGTAACCTGGTACCTCTAGAACCCTCCTGATGGAGGAGAGAGTTAGGGTTAGGGAGTGTAACCTGGTACCTCTAGAACCCTCCTGATGGAGGAGAGAGTTAGGGTTAGGGAGTGTAACCTGGTACCTCTAGAACCCTCCTGATGGAGGAGAGAGTTAGGGTTAGGGAGTGTAACCTGGTACCTCTAGAACCCTCCTGATGGAGGAGAGAGTTAGGGTTGGGGAGTGTAACCTGGTACCTCTAGAACCCTCCTGATGGAGGAGAGAGTTAGGGTTAGGGAGTGTAACCTGGTACCTCTAGAACCCTCCTGATGGAGGAGAGAGTTAGGGTTAGGGAGTGTAACCTGGTACCTCTAGAACCCTCCTGATGGAGGAGAGAGTTAGGGTTAGGGAGTGTAACCTGGTACCTCTAGAACCCTCCTGATGGAGGAGAGAGTTAGGGTTAGGGAGTGTAACCTGGTACCTCTAGAACCCTCCTGATGGAGGAGAGAGTTAGGGTTGGAGTGTAACCTGGTACCTCTAGAACCCTCCTGATGGAGGAGAGAGTTAGGGTTAGGGAGAGTAACCTGGTACCTCTAGAACCCTCCTGATGGAGGAGAGAGTTAGGGTTAGGGAGTGTAACCTGGTACCTCTAGAACCCTCCTGATGGAGGAGAGAGTTAGGGTTGGGGAGTGTAACCTGGTACCTCTAGAACCCTCCTGATGGAGGAGAGAGTTAGGGTTGGGGAGTGTAACCTGGTACCTCTAGAACCCTCCTGATGGAGGAGAGAGTTAGGGTTAGGGAGTGTAACCTGGTACCTCTAGAACCCTCCTGATGGAGGAGAGAGTTAGGGTTAGGGAGTGTAACCTGGTACCTCTAGAACCCTCCTGATGGAGGAGAGAGTTAGGGTTAGGGAGTGTAACCTGGTACCTCTAGAACCCTCCTGATGGAGGAGAGAGTTAGGGTTAGGGAGTGTAACCTGGTACCTCTAGAACCCTCCTGATGGAGGAGAGAGTTAGGGTTAGGGAGTGTAACCTGGTACCTCTAGAACCCTCTTGATGGAGGAGAGAGTTAGGGTTAGGGAGTGTAACCTGGTACCTCTAGAACCCTCCTGATGGAGGAGAGAGTTAGGGTTGGGGAGTGTAACCTGGTACCTCTAGAACCCTCCTGATGGAGGAGAGAGTTAGGGTTAGGGAGTGTAACCTGGTACCTCTAGAACCCTCCTGATGGAGGAGAGAGTTAGGGTTAGGGAGTGTAACCTGGTACCTCTAGAACCCTCCTGATGGAGGAGAGAGTTAGGGTTAGGGAGTGTAACCTGGTACCTCTAGAACCCTCCTGATGGAGGAGAGAGTAAGGGTTAGGGAGTGTAACCTGGTACCTCTAGAACCCTCCTGATGGAGGAGAGAGTTAGGGTTAGGGAGTGTAACCTGGTACCTCTAGAACCCTCCTGATGGAGGAGAGAGTTAGGGTTAGGGAGTGTAACCTGGTACCTCTAGAACCCTCCTGATTGAGGAGAGAGTTAGGGTTAGGGAGTGTAACCTGGTACCTCTAGAACCCTCCTGATGGAGGAGAGAGTTAGGGTTAGGGAGTGTAACCTGGTACCTCTAGAACCCTCCTGATGGAGGAGAGAGTTAGGGTTAGGGAGTGTAACCTGGTACCTCTAGAACCCTCCTGATGGAGGAGAGAGTTAGGGTTAGGGAGTGTAACCTGGTACCTCTAGAACCCTCCTGATGGAGGAGAGAGTTAGGGTTGGGGAGTGTAACCTGGTACCTCTAGAACCCTCCTGATGGAGGAGAGAGTTAGGGTTGGGGAGTGTAACCTGGTACCTCTAGAACCCTCCTGATGGAGGAGAGAGTTAGGGTTGGAGTGTAACCTGGTACCTCTAGAACCCTCCTGATGGAGGAGAGAGTTAGGGTTGGGGAGTGTAACCTGGTACCTCTAGAACCCTCCTTATGGAGGAGAGAGTTAGGGTTGGGGAGTGTAACCTGGTACCTCTAGAACCCTCCTGATGGAGGAGAGAGTTAGGGTTGGGGAGTGTAACCTGGTACCTCTAGAACCCTCCTGATGGAGGAGAGAGTTAGGGTTGGGGAGTGTAACCTGGTACCTCTAGAACCCTCCTGATGGAGGAGAGAGTTAGGGTTGGGGAGTGTAACCTGGTACCTCTAGAACCCTCCTGATGGAGGAGAGAGTTAGGGTTAGGGAGTGTAACCTGGTACCTCTAGAACCCTCCTGATGGAGGAGAGAGTTAGGGTTAGGGAGTGTAACCTGGTACCTCTAGAACCCTCCTGATGGAGGAGAGAGTTAGGGTTAGGGAGTGTAACCTGGTACCTCTAGAACCCTCCTGATGGAGGAGAGAGTTAGGGTTAGGGAGTGTAACCTGGTACCTCTAGAACCCTCCTGATGGAGGAGAGAGTTAGGGTTAGGGAGTGTAACCTGGTACCTCTAGAACCCTCCTGATGGAGGAGAGAGTTAGGGTTAGGGAGTGTAACCTGGTACCTCTAGAACCCTCCTGATGGAGGAGAGAGTTAGGGTTAGGGAGTGTAACCTGGTACCTCTAGAACCCTCCTGATGGAGGAGAGAGTTAGGGTTGGGGAGTGTAACCTGGTACCTCTAGAAACCTCCTGATGGAGGAGAGAGTTAGGGTTGGGGAGTGTAACCTGGTACCTCTAGAACCCTCCTGATGGAGGAGAGAGTTGGGGTTGGGGAGTGTAACCTGGTACCTCTAGAACCCTCCTGATGGAGGAGAGAGTTAGGGTTAGGGAGTGTAACCTGGTACCTCTAGAACCCTCCTGATGGAGGAGAGAGTTAGGGTTAGGGAGTGTAACCTGGTACCTCTAGAACCCTCCTGATGGAGGAGAGAGTTAGGGTTAGGGAGTGTAACCTGGTACCTCTAGAACCCTCCTGATGGAGGAGAGAGTTAGGGTTAGGGAGTGTAACCTGGTACCTCTAGAACCCTCCTGATGGAGGAGAGAGTTAGGGTTAGGGAGTGTAACCTGGTACCTCTAGAACCCTCCTGATGGAGGAGAGAGTTAGGGTTAGGGAGTGTAACCTGGTACCTCTAGAACCCTCCTGATGGAGGAGAGAGTTAGGGTTAGGGAGTGTAACATGGTACCTCTAGAACCCTCTTGATGGAGGAGAGAGTTAGGGTTAGGGAGTGTAACATGGTACCTCTAGAACCCTCCTGATGGAGGAGAGAGTTAGGGTTAGGGAGTGTAACCTGGTACCTCTAGAACCCTCCTGATGGAGGAGAGAGTTAGGGTTGGGGAGTGTAACCTGGTACCTCTAGAACCCTCCTGATGGAGGAGAGAGTTAGGGTTGGGGAGTGTAACCTGGTACCTCTAGAACCCTCCTGATGGAGGAGAGAGTTAGGGTTGGGGAGTGTAACCTGGTACCTCTAGAACCCTCCTGATGGAGGAGAGAGTTAGGGTTAGGGAGTGTAACCTGGTACCTCTAGAACCCTCCTGATGGAGGAGAGAGTTAGGCTTAGGGAGTGTAACCTGGTACCTCTAGAACCCTCCTGATGGAGGAGAGAGTTAGGGTTGGGGAGTGTAACCTGGTACCTCTAGAACCCTCCTGATGGAGGAGAGAGTTAGGGTTAGGGAGTGTAACCTGGTACCTCTAGAACCCTCCTGATGGAGGAGAGAGTTAGGGTTAGGGAGTGTAACCTGGTACCTCTAGAACCCTCCTGATGGAGGAGAGAGTTAGGGTTAGGGAGTGTAACCTGGTACCTCTAGAACCCTCCTGATGGAGGAGAGAGTTAGGGTTAGGGAGTGTAACCTGGTACCTCTAGAACCCTCCTGATGGAGGAGAGAGTTAGGGTTAGGGAGTGTAACCTGGTACCTCTAGAACCCTCCTGATGGAGGAGAGAGTTAGGGTTAGGGAGTGTAACCTGGTACCTCTAGAACCCTCCTGATGGAGGAGAGAGTTAGGGTTGGGGAGTGTAACCTGGTACCTCTAGAACCCTCCTGATGGAGGAGAGAGTTATGGTTGGGGAGTGTAACCTGGTACCAAAGTATTAAAGCGATACTTTATGACACTTTGGTTCTATATTTGGTCTTATCTCCGTAGCAACAGAGAATGTAACCCACACTCATATGAATGGTAATTTAGCTCGATGGAGAGTACTGTTGCTGCCATCAAATATTCCTGGAGTAACGTCCTCTGCAACCCAGACAGGGCTTTTACATATCCTTCATATTGAGTTGCAGGAGAGATATCAGAGCAACTGGAGGGGAGGCTTTCCCACTCATCTACACCAGGGACTTTTTCATCTTCATCCTCCAAACCATCCCCTTCTGTCCTTTATGGCCAATTCACCCTCTTCATCATCATATGGCTCCA
Source organism: Salmo salar (assembly GCF_965601325.2). Classification (NCBI taxonomy): domain Eukaryota; kingdom Metazoa; phylum Chordata; class Actinopteri; order Salmoniformes; family Salmonidae; genus Salmo; species Salmo salar. The sequence goes on from NC_138295.1 coordinate 93,075,767, forward strand.
TCATATGGGGCTTGGCCAATTCACCCTCTTCATCATCATATGGCTCCATCATATGGGGCTTGGCCAATTCACCCTCTTCATCATCATATGGCTCCATGATATGGGGCTTGGCCAATTCACCCTCTTCATCATCTTATGGCTTCATGATATAAGGCCTGGCCAATTCACCCTCTTCATCATCATATGGCTCCATGATATAGGGCTTGGCCAATTCACCCTCTTCATCATCTTATGGCGTCATGATATAGGACTTTCTCTGGTGCGTCAGAAGAACACAGAACTGAACAGCTTTTCACCACCTCCTTCTCCTCTCAGCAGCCGAATGTCGACAGAACACAAAAATAAAATCCCTCCCAAAAATAGAGTCCGAAATCGTGACGAGGTGGAGCGACGAAGAGAGTGACAGAAATGTAAAACCAGAGAAATATGAACCTCATTTTACTGCTGCAGCCTTTTTCCTCTCCTCCTTGTATTGTTTGGTCGCTTGTCTCTTCGATGCCACAGACAGAGAGTCGTCTGCCAGGCGCTGTCTGTGTCTGGCTGCCCTGAAACAAGAGAAACATTACTCCCATTGGTGAGACAGGAGGAAGATGGTACTATTGGGGGGTTTTAACAACAGCGAAGAAGAGCGTCTCTCTGCGATGATCTCTGACTGCTTTATTATTACACATTAGGGAGAATGGGACTATCGCTTTTCGCCTTTTGTGGATGGAAGTGGGAAAAGGATACGTTTTTTGGGAGTGGGTTCTCTTTGACGAGGAGGACGACATCAGATATTTCCACTCAGACCCTGCCGCATTGCGGATTTCTCCGCCAAAGAAAAAGGTGGAAAAACTAAGTTGGACAACACAAGGTTGTTAATCACACCAAGGATTCAGATTTGGGATGAAGAATTTGTCTGTGGCTCGGATACTCGGATGGTGAAGTGAACTTAGTAGGATATGAGGATAGGAGTTGACATGTCTGTCTCTTTGATGTATTCTCCCTGTCACAGCTAAGCCAAGGGAGGAGAGAAGAGGAGGGAAGGAGAGAGAGGAAGGAGAGAATAAAATGCTGCCTATTTGACGGCTTCTTCGACTGCATCCTCCTGCTTCCTCCTGCATCCTCCTGCATCCTCCTGCTTCATTCCAGCATCCTCCTGCTTTGTCCTGCTTCCCCATACTCAACATTTAAACGGAGGCATCTCTCAGCATGTACTGTGGCTGAGATGTTCCGGGGGCTAGCAGCAGCTGGACCTAGTGCTAAGAGTAGGTGATGGAGCAGACAGGGAGTCCCTCCCCTGGGAGCCGCACAGACACATAGAAACACATTGAATATCACATTCAGAAATGGCAAAAAAAGACAGTCAAATAATAAATCACAAGAAATAAGGTTTTTGAACTTTCTGTCCTAAATTGAAAATGTAGCTTTACATTTTTTTTACACACGGTATTTAACCCCTTTTCTTTCATACTTCCGTCAGTTCCTTTCCACCGGTACCGGTTACCTTCAGACAAGTCCCTTGACACTTGTGGGAGTCGTAGAGTAAAACGGAGCACACCATCGTGTTTGTAGACGAAACGGTTCGTACTCTACCAAACAGAAGTTGGCACATCGACGGTGCCGACTTCAGACGAGTCTCCTGTCGGGGTCATAGATAGAGCAAAACAGTGGAGTGGTCATACAATCGTTTTTTTTAGGTCAAACCGTTTAGGACACTACAGATGTTTCTGTACGACCCGGCGCCAGAATAAAATGACTAAGGGGGCAGTTGAAATCGGTGGTGGGGCAAAACATTGTTTTTTTGCTTCTATAATCACAATATACCAGAATAAAACAGAACGTTCAAATGCCGAGACTCCAAGATCATTGAGGGGTTTATAGATCTGTATCTCTGTACCAGCTGTTTTGGTAATGAATATAGGCAATAAGATACACTGTATATACAAAAGTATGTGGACACCGCTTCAAATTAGTGGATTCCGCTATTTCAGCCACGTATAAAATTGAGCACACAGCCATGCAATCCTCCATAGACAAACATTGGCAGTAGAATGACGTTACTGAAAAACTCAGTGACTTTCAACGTGGCACCGTCACAGGATGCCACCTTTCCAACATTACAGTTCGTCAAATGTCTGCCCTGCTAGAGCTGTCCCAGTCAACTGTACTGTAGGTGCTGTTGTTGTGAAGTGGAGCAACAACGGCTCAGCCGCGAAGTGGTAGGCCACACAAGCTCATAGAACGGGACTGCCGAGTACTGAAGCGCATAACACGTAAAAATCGTCTGTCCTCGTTTGCAACACTCACTACCGAGTTCCAAACTGTTTGGGGAAGGCCCTTTCCTGTTTCATCATGACAATGCCCCTGTGCACAAAGCGAGGTCCGTACATGATTTGTCGAGATCGGTGTGGAAGAACTTGACTGGCCTGCACAGAGACCTCATCCACATCAAACACCTTCGGGATGAATTATAACATAGACTGCGAGCCAGGCCTAATCACCCAACATCAGTGCCCGACCTCACTAATGCTCTTGAGGCAGTCCCCACAGCAATGTTCCAACGTCTAGTGGAAAGCCTTCCCAGAAGAGTGGAGGCTGTTATAGCAGCGAAGGGGGGACCAACTCCATATTAATGCCCATGATTTTGGAATGAGATGTTCAACATACTTTTGGCCATGTAGTATAGTCAGGGCAATTCACCTATTACAAACAGCCTATGTGAATGCAGCCGTACACACAGCTGTATTTGTATTCAGTATTATGGATCCTCATTAGTTCCTGCCAAGGCAGCAGCTACTCTTCCTGGGGTTTATTATGGATCCCCATTAGTTCCTGTCAAGGCAGCAGCTACTCTTCCTGGGGTTTATTATGGATCCCCATTAGTTCCTGCCAAGGCAGCAGCTACTCTTCCTGGGGTTTATTATGGATCCCCATTAGTTCCTGCCAAGACAGCAGCTACTCTTCCTGGGGTTTATTATGGATCCCCATTAGTTCCTGTCAAGGCAGCAGCTACTCTTCCTGGGGTTTATTATGGATCCCCATTAGTTCCTGCCAAGACAGCAGCTACAGCCTACTACAGTGAGATACAGCCTACAGTCTACTACAGTGAGATACAGCCTACAGTCTACTACAGTGAGATGCAGCCTACAGTCTACTACAGTGAGTTACAGCCTACAGTCTACTACAGTGAGATGCAGCCTACAGTCTACTACAGTGAGATACAGACTACAGTCTACTACAGTGAGATACAGTCTACAGCCTACAGTCTACTACAGTGAGATACAGTCTACAGTCTACAGCCTACTACAGTGAGATACAGACTACAGCCTACTACAGTGAGATACAGCCTACAGTCTACAGTCTACTACAGTGAGATACAGACTACAGTCTACTACAGTGAGATACAGCCTACAGTCTACTACAGTGAGATACAGTCTACAGTCTACCTTAGTGAGATACAGTCTACAGCCTACAGTCTACTACAGTGAGATACAGACTACAGTCTACTACAGTGAGATACAGACTACAGTCTACCTTAGTGAGATACAGTCTACAGCCTACAGCCTACTACAGTGAGATACAGACTACAGTCTACTACAGTGAGATACAGACTACAGTCTACTACAGTGAGATACAGCCTACAGCCTACTACAGTGAGATACAGACTACAGCCTACAGTCTACTACAGTGAGATACAGACTACAGCCTACTACAGTAAGATACAGACTACAGTCTACTACAGTGAGATACAGCCTACAGTCTAGTCTACTACAGTGAGATACAGCCTACAGTCTACTACAGTGAGATACAGCCTACACTCTACTACAGTGAGATACAGTCTACAGCCTACAGTCTACTACAGTGAGATACAGCCTACAGTCTACAGTCTACTACAGTGAGATACAGCCTACAGTCTACTACAGTGAGAAACAGCCATCCACTGCTGTCTTGCCTAATAAATAGACCTATAGTTCCGCTTCAAACATGGACAATCATGTTACTCAGAGATGAGAGATGAGAAGAAAAAAAAATCCCTCTTTTTATACCTAACTGGCCAGTGGCTTACCACAGCCCCCTACACACACCGGAGGACGCACTGTCCATTGTGCTGATGGAGTGCAGCGGGGATACACTTTTTTGGGTGCGCAAACCTGTCGCTCAATCATTTTAACTTATATAGGGACATAAAACTAAAACTGAGGGTCATCAAGTTTGATCTGAGGAGGCTAAGCCTCCTTTAGCCCCCTCCTGGAGCCGGGTCCGGAGACACAACCTGGCTAGGTGGTGTAGAGAGAGTTCCTCCCTGTGGAGTGGGAGCTACAGCCTGGCTAGGTGGTGTAGAGAGAGTTCCTCCCTGGGGAGCCTCATCCTGGCTAGGTGGTGTAGAGAGAGTTCCTTCCTGGGGAGCTGTATCCTGGCTAGGTGGTGTAGAGAGAGTTCCTCCCTGGGGAGTGGGAGCTGTATCCTGGCTAGGTGGTGTAGAGAGAGTTCCTCCCTGTGGAGTGGGAGCTACAGCCTGGCTAGGTGGTGTAGAGATAGTTCCTCCCTGGGGAGCTGTATCCTGGCTAGGTGGTGTAGAGAGAGTTCCTCCCTGGGGAGTGGGAGCCTCATCCTGGCTAGGTGGTGTAGAGAGAGTTCCTCCCTGGGGAGTGGGAGCTGCATCCTGGCTAGGTGGTGTAGAGAGAGTTCCTCCCTGGGGAGTGGGAGCCTCATCCTGGCTAGGTGGTGTAGAGAGAGTTCCTTCCTGGGGAGTGGGAGCTGCATCCTGGCTAGGTGGTGTAGAGAGAGTTCCTCTCTGGGGAGTGGGAGCTGCATCCTGGCTAGGTGGTGTAGAGAGAGTTCCTCCCTGGGGAGTGGGAGCTGTATCCTGGCTAGGTGGTGTAAAGAGAGTTCCTTCCTGGGGAGTGGGAGTTGCAGCCTGGCTAGGTGGTGTAGAGAGAGTTCCTCCCTGGGGAGTGGGAGCTGCATCCTGGCTAGGTGGTGTAGAGAGAGTTCCTCCCTGGGGAGTGGGAGCCTCATCCTGGCTAGGTGGTGTAGAGAGAGTTCCTTCCTGGGGAGTGGGAGCTGCATCCTGGCTAGGTGGTGTAGAGAGAGTTCCTCTCTGGGGAGTGGGAGCTGCATCCTGGCTAGGTGGTGTAGAGAGAGTTCCTCCCTGGGGAGTGGGAGCTGTATCCTGGCTAGGTGGTGTAAAGAGAGTTCCTTCCTGGGGAGTGGGAGCTGCAGCCTGGCTAGGTGGTGTAGAGAGAGTTCCTCCCTGGGGAGTGGGAGCTGCATCCTGGCTAGGTGGTGTAGAGATAGTTCCTCCCTGGGGAGTGGGAGCTGTATCCTGGCTAGGTGGTGGAGAGAGAGTTCCTCCCTGGGGAGCTGTATCCTGGCTAGGTGGTGTAGAGAGAGTTCCTCCCTGGGGAGTGGGAGCTGTATCCTGGCTAGGTGGTGTAGAGAGAGTTCCTCCCTGTGGAGTGGGAGCTACAGCCTGGCTAGGTGGTGTAGAGAGAGTTCCTCCCTGGGGAGCCTCATCCTGGCTAGGTGGTGTAGAGAGAGTTCCTTCCTGGGGAGCTGTATCCTGGCTAGGTGGTGTAGAGAGAGTTCCTCCCTGGGGAGTGGGAGCTGTATCCTGGCTAGGTGGTGTAGAGAGAGTTCCTCCCTGTGGAGTGGGAGCTACAGCCTGGCTAGGTGGTGTAGAGATAGTTCCTCCCTGGGGAGCTGTATCCTGGCTAGGTGGTGTAGAGAGAGTTCCTCCCTGGGGAGTGGGAGCCTCATCCTGGCTAGGTGGTGTAGAGAGAGTTCCTCCCTGTGGAGTGGGAGCTACAGCCTGGCTAGGTGGTGTAGAGAGAGTTCCTCCCTGGGGAGTGGGAGCGTCATCCTGGCTAGGTGGTGTAGAGAGAGTTCCTCCCTGGGGAGTGGGAGCTGTATCCTGGCTAGGTGGTGTAGAGAGAGTTCCTCCCTGGGGAGTGGGAGCTGTATCCTGGCTAGGTGGTGTAGAGAGAGTTCCTCCCTGGGGAGCTGTATCCTGGCTAGGTGGTGTAGAGAGAGTTCCTCCCTGGGGAGTGGGAGCTGTATCCTGGCTAGGTGGTGTAGAGAGAGTTCCTCCCTGTGGAGTGGGAGCTACAGCCTGGCTAGGTGGTGTAGAGAGAGTTCCTCCCTGGGGAGCTGTATCCTGGCTAGGTGGTGTAGAGAGAGTTCCTCCCTGGGGAGTGGGAGCCTCATCCTGGCTAGGTGGTGTAGAGAGACTTCCTCCCTGGGGAGTGGGAGCTACAGCCTGGCTAGGTGGTGTAGAGAGAGTTCCTCCCTGGGGAGCTGTATCCTGGCTAGGTGGTGTAGAGAGAGTTCCTCCCTGGGGAGTGGGAGCTGTATCCTGGCTAGGTGGTGTAGAGAGAGTTCCTCCCTGGGGAGCTGTATCCTGGCTAGGTGGTGTAGAGAGAGTTCCTCCCTGGGGAGTGGGAGCTGTATCCTGGCTAGGTGGTGTAGAGAGAGTTCCTCCCTGTGGAGTGGGAGCTGTATCCTGGCTAGGTGGTGTAGAGAGAGTTCCTCCCTGGGGAGCCTCATCCTGGCTAGGTGGTGTAGAGAGAGTTCCTCCCTGTGGAGTGGGAGCTGTATCCTGGCTAGGTGGTGTAGAGAGAGTTCCTCTCTGGGGAGTGGGAGCTGTATCCTGGCTAGGTGGTGTAGAGAGAGTTCCTTCCTGTGGAGTGGGAGCTGCAGCCATGACATTAAGGTGGTGTAACTAGTCACCATATGTCCACGTCACCCCCACTCAACCTTGGTTCCCGGTCATCACACATCCAGTTTAATATCACACATACTTACCAACCTGGCTAAATTACACCTGATCTCTTCAGTAAGCAACCAGCCTAACCAGACGGTTTTATCATTGTTAGTGTCAAACAGGTGTTTAAACAGGAGACCATTCAGATTCACCCTGTCCATGGTTGTGTCCCAAAGGGCACCCTATTCCCATTTGTAATGCACTACTTTTGACCAGTGCTTACAGAGCTCCTCCTGTCCCCTGATCTCACCCATATGGGCTCTGGTCAAAAGTAGTGCACCATATAGGGAATAGGGAACCATTTGGGCTGCCTTGAAAACACACAGGAGGAGTTGAATGACTGGTCTGAGGGGTAGCAGGTATCCTAGTGGTTAGAGAGGTGAGCCAACAACGAATGGTTGCTGGTATTAAATCCTAGATGCCATTGCCTGTCATTGTGCTCTTGAGGAAGGCACTTACCACCCTTCCCCCATAACAACAGCTCCCCAGGCACCTAGTGGGGCAGCCCCCCACACCTCCACACCTCCAAAACCTGTTTATGTCTGCCTGTCTGTCTTTATGCCTGCCTGCCTTTATGCCTGCCTGTCTGCCTGTCTACCTGTATGTCTTTATGCCTGCCTGTCTTTATGCCTGCCTGTCTTTATGCCTGCCTGTCTGCCTGCCTGCCTGTCTTTATGCCTGCCTGTCTGCCTGCCTGCCTGTCTTTATGCCTGCCTGTCTGCCTGTCTGCCTGTCTGTATCTCTTTATGCCTGCCTGTCTGCCTGTCTGTATGTCTGTATGTCTGTATGCCTGCCTGTCTGCCTGTCTGTATGTCTGTATGTCTGTATGCCTGCCTGTCTGCCTGTCTGTATCTCTTTATGCCTGCCTGTATGCCTGACTGTATGTCTTTATGCCTGCCTGTCTGTCTGTATGTCTTTATGCCTGTCTGTATGTCTGTATGTCTTTATGCCTGCCTGTATGTCTGCCTGCCTGTATGTCTGTATGTCTGTATGTCTTTATGCCTGCCTGTATGTCTGTATGTCTGTATGTCTGTATGTCTTTATGCCTGTCTGAATGTCTGTATGTCTGTATGTCTGTATGTCTTTATGCCTGCCTGTATGTCTGTATGTCTGTATGTCTTTATGCCTGTCTGTATGTCTGTATGTCTTTATGCCTGCCTGCCTGTCTGAATGTCTGTATGTCTGTATGTCTGTATGTCTTTATGCCTGCCTGTATGTCTGTATGTCTGTATGTCTTTATGCCTGCCTGTATGTCTGTATGTCTGTATGTCTGTATGTCTTTATGCCTGTCTGAATGTCTGTATGTCTGTATGTCTGTATGTCTTTATGCCTGCCTGTATGCCTGCCTGTCTGTCTGTATGTCTTTATGCCTGTCTGTATGTCTGTATGTCTTTATGCCTGCCTGTATGTCTGCCTGCCTGTATGTCTGTATGTCTGTATGTCTTTATGCCTGCCTGTATGTCTGTATGTCTGTATGTCTGTATGTCTTTATGCCTGTCTGAATGTCTGTATGTCTGTATGTCTGTATGTCTTTATGCCTGCCTGTATGTCTGTATGTCTGTATGTCTTTATGCCTGTCTGTATGTCTGTATGTCTTTATGCCTGCCTGTTTGTATGTCTGTATGTCTGTATGTCTGTCTGTCTGTCTGTATGCCTGTCTGTCTGTCTGTCTGTCTGTCTGTCTGTCTGTCTGTCTGTCTGTCTGTCTGTCTGTCTGTCTGTCTGTCTGTCTGTCTGTATGCCTGTATGCCTGTATGCCTGTATGCCTGTATGCCTGTATGTCTGTATGTCTGTATGCCTGTATGTCTGTATGTCTGCCTGCCTGTCTGTATGTCTGTATGTCTTTATGCCTGTATGCCTGTATGTCTGTATGCCTGTATGCCTGTATGTCTGTATGTCTGTATGTCTTTATGCCTGTCTGAATGTCTGTATGTCTTTATGCCTGCCTGTCTGCCTGTCTGCCTGTCTGTATGTCTGTATGTCTTTATGGCTGTCTGCCTGTCTGTCTGTCTTTATGCCTGCTTGTATGCCTGCCTGTCTGTATGTCTTTATGCCTGCCTGTCTGCCTGTCTGCCTGTCTGTCTGTCTTTATGCCTGTCTGTATGCCTGCCTGTCTGTATGCCTGTCTGTATGTCTTTATGCCTGTCTGTATGCCTGTCTGCCTGTCTACCTGTCTGTATGTCTTTATGGCTGTCTGCCTGTCTGTCTGTCTTTATGCCTGTCTGTATGTCTGTATGCCTGTCTGTCTGTATGCCTGTCTGTCTGTCTGCCTGTCTGTCTGTCTTTATGCCTGTATGTCTTTATGCCTGTCTGTATGCCTGTCTGTCTGTATGCCTGTCTGCCTGTCTTTATGCCTGTCTGTATGCCTGTCTGTATGTCTGTATGCCTGTCTGTCTGTATGCCTGTCTGTCTGTCTGCCTGTCTGTCTGTCTTTATGCCTGTCTGTCTGTATGCCTGTCTGTCTGTCTTTATGCCTGTCTGTATGTCTGTATATCTGTATGTCTGTATGTCTGTATGCCTGTCTGTCTGTATGCCTGTCTGTCTGTCTTTATGCCTGTCTGTATGTCTGTATGTCTGTATGTCTGTATGTCTGTATGTCTGTCTGCCTGTCTGTCTGTCTGCCTGTCTGTCTGTCTGTCTTTATGCCTGTATGTCTTTATGCCTGTCTGTATGCCTGTCTGTCTGTATGCCTGTCTGTCTGTCTTTATGCCTGTCTGTATGTCTGTATGTCTGTATGTCTGTATGTCTTTATGCCTGTCTGTATGTCTGTATGCCTGTCTGTCTGTCTGTCTGTCTGTCTGTCTGTCTGTCTGTCTGTCTGGATGCCTGTCTGTCTGTCTGTCTGGATGCCTGTCTGTCTGTCTGTCTGGATGCCTGTCTGTCTGTCTGTCTGGATGCCTGTCTGTCTGTCTGTCTGTCTGTCTGTCTGTCTGTCTGTCTGTCTGTCTGTCTATCTGTCTGTCTGGATGCCTGTCTGTCTGTCTGTCTGGATGCCTGTCTGTCTGTCTGGATGCCTGTCTGTCTGTCTGTCTGGATGCCTGTCTGTCTGTCTGTCTGGATGCCTGTCTGTCTGTCTGGATGCCTGTCTGTCTGTCTGTCTGGATGCCTGTCTGTCTGTCTGTCTGGATGCCTGTCTGTCTGTCTGTCTGGATGCCTGTCTGTCTGTCTGTCTGTCTGTCTGTCTGTCTGTCTGTCTGTCTGTCTGTCTGTCTGTCTGTCTGTCTGTCTGTCTGTCTGTCTGTCTGTCTGTCTGTATGCCTGTCTGTATGCCTGTCTGTCTGTGGGTGTGTGTTTCTTTCGGAGAACTTGGATTAAAAGCTGAAGACAAATTTCGGTGGGAACAATTGACCAATAAAGTGATGTTAATTAGTACTGTCCCCTTGCCGTAGTGTGTGTGTTAATGCTGGACGTTAACCGAAAGTTTGCTTATCTTTCAGTTATTAAACAACTAATTAACCAATGTAGGTTCAATGATTTGAATTCCACATCATTCAGTTTTTTTCTGTGAGCTCAATGCCACCTTGGCAGATAAGCAGCAACGGACAGTCACTACCATCATGGGACTTTAATTCATTGTTTTATTCTGTGTTGTTACAGCCTTCAACCCACATAATGCACAGTACATTTAATGTAAAGAAAATACATTAAAACAAGACATTGAAAACCGTGATTATTTTGTAATAATCAAACTAAAACTGAACCGGCCACAAAAAGCACTAATCGCTCAGCACTAGTGTGTGTGTGTGTGTGTGTGTGTGTGTGTGTGTGTGTGTGTGTGTGTGTGTGTGTGTGTGTGCGTGTGTGTGTTTGCGTGTGTGTGTGTGTGTGTGTGTGTGTGTGTGTGTGTGTGTGTGTGTGTGTGTCTGGAATAACACTGTGGTCTGTCAGCCAGGCTCCAGGTGGAATAACACTGTGGTCTGTCAGCCAGACTCATGGTGGAATAACACTGTGGTCTGTCAGCCAGGATCCTGGTGGAATAACACTGGGGTCTGTCAGCCAGGCTCCTGGTGGAATAACACTGTGGTCTGTCAGCCAGGCTCCTGGTGGAATAACACTGTGGTCTGTCAGCCAGGCTCCTGGTGGAATAACACTGTGGTCTGTCAGCCAGGCTCCCGGTGGAATAACACTGTGGTCTGTCAGCCAGGCTCCAGGTGGAATAACACTGTGGTCTGTCAGCCAGGCTCCCGGTGGAATAACACTGTGGTCTGTCAGCCAGGCTCCTGGTGGAATAACACTGTGGTCTGTCAGCCAGGCTCCAGGTGGAATAACACTGTGGTCTGTCAGCCAGGCTCCTACTGGAATAACACTGTGGTCTGTCAGGCAGGCTCCAGGTGGAATAACACTGTGGTCTGTCAGCCAGACTCCTACTGGAATAACACTGTGGTCTGTCAGTCAGGCTCCAGGTGGAATAACACTGTGGTCTGTCAGCCAGACTCCTGGTGGAATAACACTGTGGTCTGTCAGCCAGGCTCCTGGTGGAATAACACTGTGGTCTGTCAGCCAGGCTCCAGGTGGAATAACACTGTGGTCTGTCAGCCAGGCTCCTACTGGAATAACACTGTGGTCTGTCAGGCAGGCTCCAGGTGGAATAACACTGTGGTCTGTCAGCCAGACTCCTACTGGAATAACACTGTGGTCTGTCAGCCAGGCTCCAGGTGGAATAACACTGTGGTCTGTCAGCCAGGCTCCTGGTGGAATAACACTGTGGTCTGTCAGCCAGGCTCCAGGTGGAATAACACTGTGGTCTGTCAGCCAGGCTCCAGGTGGAATAACACTGTGGTCTGTCAGCCAGGCTCCTCTTGAAATAACACTGTGGTCTGTCAGCCAGGCTCCTACTGGAATAACACTGTGGTCTGTCAGCCAGGCTCCTCATGGAATAACACTGTGGTCTGTCAGCCAGACTCCTGGTGGAATAACACTGTGGTCTGTCAGCCAGGCTCCTGGTGGAATAACACTGTGGTCTGATAGGCAGGATCCTACTGGAATAACACTGTGGTCTGTCAGCCAGGATCCTACTGGAATAACACTGTGGTCTGTCAGCCAGACTCATGGTGGAATAACACTGTGGTCTGTCAGCCAGGTCCTGGTGGAATAACACTGTGGTCTGTCAGCCAGGCTCCTACTGGAATAACACTGTGGTCTGTCAGCCAGGCTCCAGGTGGAATAACACTGTGGTCTGTCAGCCAGGTCCTGGTGGAATAACACTGTGGTCTGTCAGCCAGGCTCCTCATGGAATAATACTGTGGTCTGTCAGCCAGGCTCCTGGTGGAATAACACTGTGTTCTGTCAGCCAGACTCCTACTGGAATAACACTGTGGTCTGTCAGCCAGGCTCCTGGTGGAATAACACTGTGGTCTGATAGGCAGGATCCTACTGGAATAACACTGTGGTCTGTCAGCCAGGATCCTACTGGAATAACACTGTGGTCTGTCAGCCAGACTCATGGTGGAATAACACTGTGGTCTGTCAGCCAGGCTCCTACTGGAATAACACTGTGGTCTATCAGCCAGGCTCCTACTGGAATAACACTGTGGTCTGTCAGCCAGGCTCCTGGTGGAATAACACTGTGGTCTGATAGGCAGGATCCTACTGGAATAACACTGTGGTCTGTCAGCCAGGATCCTACTGGAATAACACTGTGGTCTGTCAGCCAGACTCATGGTGGAATAACACTGTGGTCTGTCAGCCAGGCTCCTACTGGAATAACACTGTGGTCTATCAGCCAGGCTCCTGGTGGAATAACACTGTGGTCTGTCAGCCAGACTCCTGGTGGAATAACACTGTGGTCTGTCAGCCAGACTCATGGTGGAATAACACTGTGGTCTGTCAGCCAGGATCCTGGTGGAATAACACTGGGGTCTGTCAGCCAGGCTCCTGGTGGAATAACACTGTGGTCTGTCAGCCAGGCTCCTGGTGGAATAACACTGGGGTCTGTCAGCCATGATCCTGGTGGAATAACACTGTGGTCTGTCAGCCAGGCTCCTGGTGGAATAACACTGTGGTCTGTCAGCCAGGCTCCAGGTGGAATAACACTGTGGTCTGTCAGCCAGACTCCTGGTGGAATAACACTGTGGTCTGTCATCCAGACTCCTGGTGGAATAACACTGTGGTCTGTCAGCCAGGCTCCTACTGGAATAACACTGTGGTCTGTCAGCCAGGTTCCTGGTGGAATAACACTGTGGCTGATTTGACTGCTTTCTTACAGGACAGTATGTCATTGTGTCATCAAACAGTTGGGGTTATTATGGGATAGACAGATGGAGAGAGGGAGGGGAGAGAGAGGACGGAGAGGGTGGGAGAGAGAGAAAGTGGGAGAGAGATGGCGAGAGGGAGGGAGGGAGGGAGGGAGAGGGGGAGAGAGAAAGGGGGAGATAGAGAGGGAGTGAGGTACAAGGAGAGAGGGAGGGAGGTAGCGAGGGAGAGGGGGAGAGAGAAAGGAGGGAGATAGAGAGGGAGTGAGGTACAAGGAGAGAGGGAGAGAGGGAGTGAGGTACAAGGAGAGAGGGAGAGGGGAGAGAGACGGAGAGAGGGAGGGAGAGAGGTAGCGAGGGAGAGGGGGAGAGAGAAAGGGGGGAGATAGAGAGGGAGTGAGGTACAAGGAGAGAGGGAGAGAGGGAGTGAGGTACAAGGAGAGAGGGAGAGAGGGAGTGAGGTACAAGGAGAGAGGGAGAGAGAGAGTGAGGTACAAGGAGAGAGGGAGAGAGGGAGTGAGGTACAAGGAGAGAGGGAGAGAGGGAGTGAGGTACAAGGAGAGAGGGAGAGAGGGAGTGAGGTACAAGGAGAGAGGGAGAGAGGGAGTGAGGTACAAGGAGAGAGGGAGAGAGGGAGTGAGGTACAAGGAGAGAGGGGGGAGAGAGCTGGTCGGTCAGCGGGATCAGCAGACCATGCTGTCATTAGAGTGCAGACCTAACTTAGTTCTAGTCTGCTCTCTCCTCTCCTCCTCTCATTGACTAGAGGACAGAGAGAGAGCAGAGGGAGAGGGATGGAGTGAGACTGGAGAAAGGTGAGAGAGGGACAAAAAAGAGCAAAAAGAGGAGAAAGGAGAGAGAAAAAGGAGTGAAAGAGTGGAGAGAGAGTAAAGAAAGAGGGTGAAGTGGGCCTGATAGGCCAATGTTGTTGCTAAGGGGAATTGGGCGGTATTTTTACCCAAACATATTTGCACCCAACAAAAAACTCAAAGCTTCCTAGATCAAAGGAGAATGCTGTTCCGTGTGTAAGAAGTTCCAATGCTGAATTATTCCAACACCTTCCCTTTGTTGTCGCTAGATGAGAGGGGGGAGAGGGGGATACAGAGAGAGGGAGAGAAGAGAGAGGTAGGGAAGGGGAACAGAGAGAGAGAGACAGGGAAGAGAGAGAGTGAGAAGAGAGAGAGAGAGAGAGAGAGAGAGAGAGAGCGAGAGAGAGCGAGGGGGAGAGAAGAGAGAGGGAGGGAAGGGGAACAGAGAGAGAGACAGGGAAGAGAGAGAGTGAGAAAGAGAGAGAGAGAGAGCGAGGGGGAGAGAAGAGAGAGGGAGGGAAGGGGTACAGAGAGAGAGAGACAGGGAAGAGAGAGAGAGTGAAAAATTGGGGAGAGAGAGAGAGAGGGGGGGGTACAGAAACAGAGTTCTGCAATATTTATTTGGCACAGTTTATTTGCACTGTTCTGTTTTATGTCAACTCTTCTTCTTCCATCCATGTCTTCTATTACTGTGGTCAGTCAGATGAGAGGCTGAAGCGTTCACCTCAACCTGCATTCATATAGTAAGGATGGCTGCCGTCTTATGTGATCCTAACCAACTGTGCTATTTTGTTAGTTCTTTCACATTGTTTGTAACTTATTTTGTACATAATGTTGCTGCTGCCGTCTCTTATGACCGAAAAGAGCTTCTGGATATCAGAATAGTGATTACTCACCTCGAATTGGATGAATATTTTTTCTTTAATGAGTCTGACGCAAAGGATATACTGCTTCTCCGAGACCAGGCCCAAATCCCTGTCAATCGTGTGAAGAAAAGACGGAAATACATAGGGTAGAGATCAGCGTACCTTGTGAGAATTCTTGGGTGAGTGGGTAACCCGCCTCTACCATCCATTCTATTGGCCAACGTGTAATCACTGGAGAATAAACTGGATGATCTCAGTTTGAGACTATCCTACCAACGAGACATTAAAAACTGTAACATCTTATGTTTCACCGAGTGGTGGCTGAACCATGACAAGGATAATATACAGTTGGCTGGGTTTTCCGTGCATCGGCAGGACAGAACAGCTACGTCTGATAAGACGAGGGGTGGTGGCGTGTGTCTATTTGTCAATAACAGCTTGTGCCCGATGTCTAAAGTTAAAGAGGTCTCGAGGTATTGCTCGCCTGCTGTTGATGGATGCCTTGGCCTCATTCTCAACTGGCTTGTAATTGAAGCTGCAGTCACTCTGAGGGACAACCTCTCACATGGCCCGTGATATATTGTCCCTTTGGGAGTCTGGGAGAGTGGACAGGACAGTTCAGGACAGGACAGGAAAGGAGTGGGTCTGAAGAACATAAGGCATCTAAAAGTAATTCCTTTTCGGTGATAGGAGAGATTATACGTATAGCTTGGATTCTCACGTGGTCTTTTTATACCTTGATGCTGTATACCCCAGTGGATCCCCACCTTCCAATTCACACTCAGGAAAATCTGTTCTTGTGTGTAGGAGTACACCAGATAATACTCTCTCAAGGGCTATTCATGAAGTCTTTATAGTGTTTGATCTGATAAAGATGTCGTTTTATAGATTCCAGGTGAACCAGCAAGACACACACAAAACATTCCACAGAAGTGGGTGTCACCCAAATGGAGGAATCTCTTCTTCTTTTTTTAAAGCTATATCGAAAGCCTTGAAGCTTGGGAGTTCAACTTTTGGGACAATTATACTCTAAGAAAATAAGATCGTTTAAAAAAAACGTTTAAATGTATGGAATAGGGCTACAATGTTATCATGGAACTAAAGAAACGGAATTCACTACTTAATGATGCTGAACTTTATTGATGACATGACATGTATCCATTATGTTTTGCTTCATTAAATGTATACAGAAAATAACATTTTCAAATCATCATACATTTTTTTTGCCATGGAGTCAATGGCTATTCTATTTTCTGCTCAGTAATTGTTGACGCAATCTGTCGACGAGAGTCACGGTCAGTCATAATGTAATCATTTGGTCTACTACAGTATCAGAACATGAGAGATTAGGTCAGTCATAATGTAATCATTTGGTCTACTACAGTATCAGAACATGAGAGATTAGGTCAGTCATAATGTAATCATTTGGGTTACTACAGTATCAGAACATGAGAGATTAGGTCAGTAATAATGTAATCATTTGGGTTACTACAGTATCAGAACATGAGAGATTAGGTCAGTAATAATGTAATCATTTGGGTTACTACAGTATCAGAACATGAGAGATTAGGTCAGTAATAATGTAATCATTTGGGTTACTACAGTATCAGAACATGAGAGATTAGGTCAGTAATAATGTAATCATTTGGGTTACTACAGTATCAGAACATGAGAGATTAGGTCAGTCATAATGTAATCATTTGGGTTACTACAGTATCAGAACATGAGAGATTAGGTCAGTAATAATGTAATCATTTGGTCTACTACAGTATCAGAACATGAGAGATTAGGTCAGTCATAATGTAATCATTTGGTCTACTACAGTATAAGAATACATTCTTTGAAGTGATTACTAAAACATTTAGTTTGCTCTTTCTCACCAAAACAAGTAAAACATTGACTGATATTTCATCCGGCCAAGATGTGTGTGTGTGTAACACGTCTGTATTTGTAAAGGAATGTAATTAGTTGACAGTATCCTAACCTCGTCCCCAGTTGTCCCTTGTGTTTAGTGTATGTCAGAATATTCTTACAACAAACCGTACCATGGTCATCCCATATTTCCATTTAGTATTTGATACAGGCCATTGATCCTGTCTTACTACCCATTGGTCTAACACTATATGTAGCTCCGCCCACTTGCTTGTGTGTCATTGGGCCAGAATGCACCGGAAGTTGGAAGACCTACGAAACAAATTGCCAGGCTACACAAGGTGGATGTTATGGGTCTCTTTAGTAGATCTTAAAGGCGGTGAGCTTCAAGTCCCCTCTGATACGAACGTAGGTAATGACTTCCAGGACGTGACGGTTGGGGAACTTGATCACATGTCCATTAGGCATCTCCACTTCAAACACATCTCCGGTCAGCTTCAGGACAATCTTGAGAGAGAGAACGGAGAGAGGAAAGCCGTCACTATGACAACACTTTGACTTACTCTAACACCCACATGGTTTCATTGTTACATCACTATATGCCTAGTTCAACTCTGACTTGCCTAGTTCATTAGAGGTTAAATACATTTAAAAAGAAATATATGCCCAAGATTATCCATTTATCTAGTAATAAAAGGCTGTACTGCAGTACTGCATGCTCGATAATCCAGTCAGTATGATATAACTTATAACTAACTACACTGAATAATGCAGTCAGTATTTAATAACTCATCACTAACTAAACTGAACAATCTTAAAGGGATAGTTCAGGATTTTGACAATAAAGCCCTTCATCTACTTCCCCAGAGTCAGATGAACTCGTGGATATCGTTTGTATGTCTCTGTGTCCAGTATGAAGTTAGAGGTAGTGAATCGTCCAGCATGTAGTTAGAGGTAGTGAATCGTCCAGTATGAAGTTATAGGTAGTGAATCGTCCAGTATGAAGTCAGAGGTGGTGAATCATCCAGTATGAAGTCAGAGGTGGTGAATAATCCAGTATGAAGTTAGAGGTAGTGAATCGTCCAGTATGAAGAGGTAGTGAATCGTCCAGAATGAAGTTAGAGGTAGTGAATCGTCCAGTATGAAGAGGTAGTGAATCGTCCAGAATGAAGTTAGAGGTAGTGAATCGTCCAGTATGAAGATAGAGGTAGTGAATCGTCCAAAATGAAGTTAGAGGTAGTGAATCGTCCAGTATGAAGAGGTAGTGAATCGTCCAGAATGAAGTTAGAGGTAGTGAATCGTCCAGTATGAAGAGGTAGTGAATCGTCCAGTATGAAGTTAGAGGTAGTGAATCGTCCAGTATGAAGTCAGAGGTGGTGAATAATCCAGTATGAAGTTAGAGGTAGTGAATCGTCCAGTATGAAGAGGTAGTGATTCGTCCAGTATGAAGTTAGAGGTAGTGAATCGTCCAGTATGAAGAGGTAGTGAATCGTCCAGAATGAAGTTAGAGGTAGTGAATCGTCCAGTATGAAGAGGTAGTGAATCGTCCAGTATGAAGTTAGAGGTAGTGAATCGTCCAGTATGAAGATAGAGGTAGTTAATCGTCCAAAATGAAGTTAGAGGTAGTGAATCGTCCAGTATGAAGAGGTAGTGAATCGTCCATTATGAAGAGGTAGTGAATCGTCCAGAATGAAGTTAGAGGTAGTGAATCGTCCATTATGAAGAGGTAGTGAATCGTCCAGATGAAGAGGTAGTGAATCGTCCAGTATGAAGAGGTAGTGAATCGTCCAGTATGAAGTTAGAGGTAGTGAATCGTCCAGTATGAAGATAGAGGTAGTTAATCGTCCAGAATGAAGTTAGAGGTAGTGAATCGTCCAGTATGAAGAGGTAGTGAATCGTCCAGCATGAAGTTAGAGGTAGTGAATCGTTCAGTATGAAGATAGAGGTAGTGAATCGTCCAGTATGAAGAGGTAGTGAATCGTCCAGTATGAAGTTAGAGGTAGTGAATCGTCCAGTATGAAGTTAGAGGTAGTGAATCGTCCAGTATGAAGTTAGAGGTAGTGAATCGTCCAGTATGAAGTTATAGGTGGTGAATCGTCCAGTATGAAGTTATAGGTGGTGAATCAGCAAAAAAGATTGCTAGTCTTCGTGTACAGCTAGCATACTTTCAGTCTTTGCACTAAGCTAGCGCTAACACAAGTTAGCATTGGCACGCAAAACTACCTTTAACTTCCATCATAGTGGACTCAGAGACATAAAAATGTTATCGAATAGTTCATCTGACTCATCCCTTTAAGAAATACCACAATGCCCTTTTTTCCTCAAATATTATATTTTCATTTATTTAAACATTTGTATATATCCGGACAAACATCCACCTTGGTCCAGTCAGGACCCTCTTCCCATCCCAACAATTGTCCCACCTTGACAGTAGAACCCCTTTGGAGGTCACTGTATTTCTCTCTCTCCTCATGACCCCAGCAGCCGTCAATCTTTGAGTTGCACACAAGCACAGCGCCGTCAGTGTCATCCTTAAAACGTGGGTTGAAGTGCAGTGCCAGGTGATCTTCGTCACAGCCCAGTTCTATCTGGAACCTGAGGTTTGTTCAACAAGGGAAATAATTCGCTATCATATTCCATTTGAGCTAGCCGCAAACGTTCGGTAACATTAGGAATCAGTCCGAGAAGGGTAGTGTGCGGCGAACATAAGTGTCTGTTTTGGGTCTAAACTGCCAATACAAATAATAATGTGTCCATGTAGGCTTTCTATTGCATGTAGTAGGAATATGAAGTCATTAGCAGTATGACCACAGTAATCATAGCTGTTCATTCAAATCGTTCAATTGAAATTGTTGCTAAGTAACATGTTCGCCGCAAACAGAACCCTTCTTGAACTCACCTCGTCACATGTGCAATAGGAAGTCACAAGACAAATCATTCCAGAAACCCCACTACATGTCTGCACTTCTCTAACATGAATTGGTTTCACACATACAGTATACCACATACAGTACACCGCATACAGTATACCATATAGAGTATACTAGACATACAGTATACCACACATACAATATACCACATACAGTATACCACATACAGTACACCGCATACAGTATACCACATACAGTACACCGCATAAAGTATACCATATACAGTGTACCACATACAGTACACCGCATACAGTATACCATATACAGTATACCATATACAGTGTACCACATACAGTATACTGCATACAGTATACCATATACAGTATACCACACATACAGTATACCACACACACAGTATACCACACATACAGTATACTACACATACAGTATACCACACATACAGAATACCACATACAGTGTACCGCATACAGTATACCACATACAGTGTACCGCATACAGTATACCACAGACAGTATACCACATACAGTATACCACATATACAGTATACCACATATACAGTATACCACATTCAGTATACCACATACAGTATACGACATACAGTATACCACATATACAGTATACCACACATACAGTATACCATATAGAGTATACTAGACATACAGTATACCCCACATACAGTATATCCCACATACAGTATACCCCACCTACAGTATACCACACATACAGTATACCACATAAAGTATACCACATATACAGTATACCACATACAGTATACCACACATACAGTATACCACATATACAGTATACCACATATACAGTATACCACACATACGATATACCACATATACAGTATACCACACATACAGTATACCACATACAGTATTACACATACAGTATTCCACACATACAGTATACCACATATACAGTATTCCACATTACAGTATTCCACACTTACAGAATACCACATACAGTATACCACATACAGTATACCACATATACAGTATACCACATATACAGTATACCACATACAGTATACCACATATACAGTATACCATATAGAGTATACTAGACATACAGTATACCACACATACAGTATACCACATAGAGTATACTAGACATACAGTACACCACACATACAGTATACCACATAGAGTATACTAGACATACAGTATACCACATATACAGTATACCACATAGAGTATACTAGAGATACAGTATACCACACATACAGTATACCACATAGAGTATACTAGACATACAGTATACCACACATACAGTATACCACATAGAGTATACTAGACATACAGTATACCACACATACAGTATACCACATAGAGTATACTAGACATACAGTATACCACACATACAATATACCACATACAGTATACAACATATACAGTATACCACATACAGTATTCCACACATACAGAATACCACATACAGTATACCACATACAGTATACCACATATACAGTATACCACATACAGTATACCACATATACAGTATACCATATAGAGTATACTAGACATACAGTATACCACACATACAGTATACCACACATACAGTATACCACAGAGTATACTAGACATACAGTATACCACACATACAGTATACCACATAGAGTATACTAGACATACAGTATACCACACATACAGTATACCAACACTAAAGCATTCTCCATTCTTTAGTCTTTAGAACAAACATTTGTGGAACTGATGGTTTGTTTTTCAGTTATTCTTCTAAATGAATGTGATGGGTCTCTGGGTGTGATTTCCAAACCAGACCAGACCAGACCAGACCAGACCAAACCAGTTAAATGTACGTACCCCTTCGCCTCATGCAGAATCCTCCCCTCCACTTTCAACTGGTCTCCAGCTCTCAGCTTCACATTCTTCAGCTCAAGTTCCTGTTGTTAAGAAGCATATAGTTGACTATCTTTGAACATAAGGTGAAAGGGATCGTCTTTTAAATGTGTCACGTTTGGTTTGCTTTATGCTATTCAATCATTTATCTCTGGCTTTTGATAATCATTGTAATCACAATTTACAGTTTATGTCCCACTAATATTGTATAGCGATGTACATAATAGTAACCAGATCATTTACCCAGCAACACATATCTCAATGCAGTAAACATGTAGGTTACAAAGCCTGTTCAATATGTACCTTTATTATCCACACGAGCATGAAGGTTAATAAGACTTCCCATTGGCTTTGCCATGTTGTCACTGGTGGTGAAAAGCAGTCCTGAATCTACTATGGGATGGGACAAGAGAAGCCTCTATGCTGAGACAAAGAGAGATTAAAAGGTGAGGTTATAAGTCCAGCCCCCTTCACATATCACTAACTGATTAGCATGATGAGGGGGTCAAGAGGTACTTCATGATGATTCAACCCACAGCTGTTTGATTATCTCACTTAGCCTAGAGCCCAATACTGGGCTTTAACAAGGAGCTTGGTGACAGTATAGACAGCTTACTACTGTACTGCACTGATGATGTCACTCATACTGAACAGCCTGCTCTTTGATCTGTAATCAACTGTGATTGATCAGTACTCAAATGCCACTATGTTGAGAGAGATAATATTTTTTTCCACACACAGGACTATACTATGGTACAATAGAGAGAGAAAGAGAGAGAGAGCATGGCTGTAACGGCCGTCGTCAGAAAGAGACCAAGGTGCAGCGGAGGATGTGTTCATCATTAGGAATTTTAATAAACGAAAGAACACGACAAACGAAACACGAAAAGAAACGACAGCCAAACAGTCCTGTCAGGATTAACTCTACACAGAAAACAATCACCCACAAACCCCAAAGGAAAAACAGGCTGCCTATGTATGACTCCCAATCAGCAACAACGAACTACAGCTGTTCCTGATTGAGAGCCACACACGGCCAACCAAAGAAACAAACCAACATAGAAAAATAAACATAGAACGCCCACCCATGTAACACCCTGGCCTAACCAGGGTGTTACCATGGTAATGATCAGGGTTCTGGTTCATGGTAATGATCAGGGTTATGGTTCATGGTAATGATCAGGGTTATGTTAATGATCAGGGTTATGTTAATGATCAGGGTTATGGTAATGATCAGGGTTTTGGTAATGATCCGGGTTATAGTAATGATCAGGGTTATGGTAATGATCAGGGTTATGATCCATGGTAATGATCAGGGTTATGGTAATGATCAGGGTTATGATCCATGGTAATGATCAGGGTTATGGTAATGATCAGGGTTATGGTAATGATCAGGGTTATATTGATGATCAGGGTTATGATGGTCGTGCACCAGTCATTTCGTAATCGTTGCCCTCTCGCTGGTGTCACTGCTGACACGGATTGCAAACCATTCAAATCACTACAGATAAGCCTAGATGATTCAGCTGTATTCTTACCATTACTGTAAATTATAATGCAATGAATCTTTTAATATTTAATATTTTAAAAACACTATCGATGTAACATTAAATACATTATTATTTAGGTGTAAATTATAGCAAAGGCTTTGTGATCAAATTCATCAGGGATTATTTCTTGTTAAATCTTGCAGAGTTGCTCATTCAGATTTCACCCAGTCCAGCTCTGGGATTAGGTGACTTCATAAACAATCAGCACATTAAAACCCAAAATAACAACAATAGCTATGTGCTTGTGTCAACACATTTTGTGATCTTGCAGTAAATTTGCATTACATATTACTTGAGTAACTTACCTTTTGCATCAAACCTACAATAGCATGAACTCAATTAGATATGCTTGAGCAGAGACTTAAGCAGAAAATTAGCTGAAAATATTATATTTAATTCATTAGAGAATACGCATGCTCCTTCAATAAATGCTGATTTAGTTTTTCCTCACGTACAGGACCAGAACCAGCAAGAAAACAACAGCACATTAATTCATGTTTTACATTTCTTTAAATTAGGTGCAAAAATAGCATTATATGAAAAGTGAATGGCACTGATTATATCACAAACCGTTGTTTGTGAAGTTTCTTCATGTCACCTGCATCAGCCAATAACAGACCAGTTGTTTCTTCATGTCACCTGCATCAGCCAATAACAGACCAGTTGTTTCTTCATGTCACCTGCATCAGCCAATAACAGACCAGTTGTTTCTTCATGTCACCTGCATCAGCCAATAACAGACCAGTTGTTTCTTCATGTCACCTGCATCAGCCAATAAAAAGACAAGTTGTTTCTTCCTGTTGTTCAACAATATACAAGCATGATGCTTCCAAACTTTGAAAAAATATAAATCATTTACCCCTGCAGTCTCAGTTTGTCTGGTACACATAGCTCTGTAAATGATTTACCCCTGCACCTACCCAGTCTCAGTTTGTCTGGTACACATAGCTCTGTAAATGATTTACCCCTGCACCTACCCAGTCTCAGTTTGTCTGGTACACATAGCTCTGTAAATGATTTACCCCTGCACCTACCCAGTCTCAGTTTGTCTGGTACACATAGCTCTGTAAATGATTTACCCCTGCACCTACCCAGTCTCAGTTTGTCTGGTACACATAGCTCTGTAAATGATTTACCCCTGCACCTACCCAGTCTCAGTTTGTCTGGTACACATAGCTCTGTAAATGATTTACCCCTGCACCTACCCAGTCTCAGTTTGTCTGGTACACATAGCTCTGTAAATGATTTACCCCTGCACCTACCCAGTCTCAGTTTGTCTGGTACACATAGCTCTGTAAATGATTTACCCCTGCACCTACCCAGTCTCAGTTTGTCTGGTACACATAGCTCTGTAAATGATTTACCCCTGCACCTACCCAGTCTCAGTTTGTCTGGTACACATAGCTCTGTAAATGATTTACCCCTGCACCTACCCAGTCTCAGTTTGTCTGGTACATAAAGCCCTGTAATTGTTGACAGAAGGAATCCATCATTTCAATGAGATTGACTGCTTGGTGGAACGGTGTGGCGGTGTGGTGGAACGGTGTGGCGGTGTGGTGGAACGGTGTGGTGGTGGAACGGTGTTGCGGTGGAACGGTGTGGTGGTGGAACGGTGTGGCGGTGTGGTGGTGTGGTAGTGTAACGGTGTGGTGGTGGAACGGTGTGGCGGTGGAACGGTGTGGTGGTGGAACGGTGTGGCGGTGTGGTGGTGTGGTAGTGTGGTGGTGGAACGGTGTGGCGGTGGAACGGTGTGGTGGTGGAACAGTGTGGCGTGTGTGTGTGTGTGTGTGTGTGTGTGTGTGTGTGTGTGTGTGTGTGTGTGTGTGTGTGTGTGTGTGTGTGTGTGTGTGTGTGTGTGTGTGTGTGTGTGTCTAACGAAGAGTCTGCTTATACCTCAAGAACCTTAGAGAAGATACTACTGAGAAGATTCTACTGAGACGATACTACTGAGAAGATACTACTGAGAAGATTCTACTGAGAAGATACTACTGAGACGATATTACTGAGAAGATACTACTGAGACGATATTACTGAGAAGATACTACTGAGACGATATTACTGAGAAGATACTACTGAGACGATATTACTGAGAAGATACTACTGAGACGATATTACTGAGAAGATACTACTGAGACGATATTACTGAGAAGATACTACTGAGACGATATTACTGTGAAGATACTACTGAGACGATACTACTGAGACGATATTACTGAGAAGATACTACTGAGAAGATACTACTGAGAAAGCAGATTGATAACACACAATTGGCCTTATGTCCGGCCTGGGCTTTCAATCATCACCTTCTGGGTTACGCTAGACTGGTCTTCCTCTCCCCCTCCAGCAAAATGGCTCTCTAGTCAACACTATACCAGACCTATCTAATTAACACTATACTAGACCTTTCTAACTAACACTATACCAGACCTCTCTAATTAACACTATACCAGACCTCTCTAATTAACACTATACCAGACCTCTCTAATCAACACTATACCAGACCTCTCCAATTAACACTATACCAGACCTCTCTAATTAACACTATACCAGACCTCTCCAATTAACACTATACCAGACCTTTCTAATTAACACTATACCAGACCTCTCTAATTAACACTATACCAGACCCCCCACTCCGACCCCAGTTAACACTATACCAGACCCTCTCCTCCAGCCCCTTAACACTATACCAGCCCACCTCCGCCTCTAATTAACACTATACCAGACCTCTCTAATTAACACTATACCAGACCTATCTAATTAACACTATACCAGACCTCTCTAATTAACACTATACCAGACCTCTCTAATTAACACTATACCAGACCTCTCTAATTAACACTATACCAGACCTCTCTAATCAACACTATACCAGACCTCTCTAATTAACACTCTACCAGACCTCTCCAATTAACACTATACCAGACCTATCTAATTAACACTATACCAGACCTATCTAATTAACACTATACCAGACCTATCTAATTAACACTATACTAGACCTCTCTAATCAACACTCTACCAGACCTCTCTAATTAACACTATACCAGACCTCTCCAATTAACACTATACCAGACCTCTCTAATTAACACTATACCAGACCTCTCTAATTAACACTATACCAGACCTCTCTAATTAACACTATACCAGACCTCTCTAATTAACACTCTACCAGACCTCTCTAATTAACACTATACCAGACCTCTCTAATTAACACTATACCAGACCTCTCTAATTAACACTATACCAGACCTCTCCAATTAACACTATACCAGACCTCTCTAATTAACACTATACCAGACCTCTCTAATTAACACTATACCAGACCTCTCTAATTAACACTATACCAGACCTCTCTAATTAACACTATACCAGACCTCTCTAATTAACACTCTACCAGACCTCTCTAATTAACACTATACCAGGTCTCTCTAATTAACACTATACCAGACCTCTCTAATTAACACTATACCAGACCTCTCTGATTAACACTATACCAGACCTATCTAATTAACACTCTACCAGACCTCTCTAATTAACACTATACCAGACCTCTCTAATTAACACTATACCAGACCTCTCTAATTAACACTCTACCAGACCTTTCTAATTAACACTATACCAGACCTCTCTAATTAACACTATACCAGACCTCTCTAATTAACACTCTACCAGACCTTTCTAATTAACACTATACCAGACCTCTCTAATTAACACTATACCAGACCTCTCTAATTAACACTATACCAGACCTATCTAATTAACACTATACCAGACCTTTCTAACTAACACTATACCAGACCTCTCTAACTAACACTATACCAGACCTCTCTAACTAACACTATACCAGACCTATCTAATTAACACTATACCAGACCTATCTAATTAACACTATACCAGACCTCTCTAATTAACACTATACCAGACCTCTCTAACTAACACTATACCAGACCTCTCTAATTAACACTATACCAGACCTCTCTAATTAACACTATACCAGACCTCTCTAACTAACACTATACCAGACCTCTCTAATTAACACTATACCAGACCTCTCTAGTTAACACTATACCAGACCTCTCTAATTAACACTATACCAGACCTCTCTAATTAACACTATACCAGACCTCTCTAATTAACACTATACCAGACCTCTCTAATTAACACTATACCAGACCTCTCTAATTAACACTATACCAGACCTCTCTAATTAACACTATACCAGACCTATCTGATTAACACTATACCAGACCTCTCTAACTAACACTATACCAGACCTCTCTAATTAACACTATACCAGACCTCTCTAACTAACACTATACCAGACCTCTCTAATTAACACTATACCAGACCTCTCTAATCAACACTATACCAGACCTCTCTAATTAACACTATACCAGACCTCTCCAATTAACACTATACCAGACCTCTCTAATTAACACTATACCAGACCTCTCTAACTAACACTATACCAGACCTCTCTAATTAACACTATACCAGACCTATCTGATTAACACTATACCAGACCTCTCTAACTAACACTATACCAGACCTCTCTAATTAACACTATACCAGACCTCTCTAGTTAAAATAGGGCTAGGGTCCTTTTTTCAGAATCTCCGCCTGACTGACGTGCCCAAAGTAAACTGCCTGTTACTCAGGCCCAGAAGCCAGGATATGCATGGGATTGGTACCGTTGGATAGAAAACACTTTGAAGTTTGTAGAAATGTTAAAATAATGTATGAGATTATAACACAATAGATATGGTAGGAGAAAATCCAAAGATAATCCAACTGGAAATATATATTTTTTGAGAGCCCATGCTATTACAATGGAAAGCATAGAGGCATATCCAATTCCAGCTCCCAGATTGCAATTCCTATGGCTTCCACTGGCTATCAACAGTCTTTGTTCAAGGTTTCAGGCTTGTAACTTGAATAACGAGTAAGAAATATTAGTTTTAGTACAATGACACAAGTTTGGAAATCTGTGTTTGCGCGCACGATGAAGAGGATGCACACCTGCTAATACTTCTTTCCGTATTAAATATTATAGTTTAATTACATTTTAGGGTACCTGAGGAATAAATAGAAACGTATTTCTGACTTGTTGAAACAAAGTTTAGGTGTAGATTTTTGGATTCCTTTCTCTGCATGTTGAACGAGTGGATTACTCAAATCGATGGCGCCAACTAAATTTACTTTTTGGGATATAAAGAAGGATTTTATCTAACAAAACGACACTACATGTAATAGCTGAAACCCGTTAGATGACAAATCAGAGGAAGATTTTCAAAAAGTAAGTGAATATTCAATTGCTATTTGTGATTTTATGAAACCTGTGCCAGTGGAAATATATGTTGATGTGGGGCGCCGTCCTCAAACAATCGCATGGCATGCTTTCACTGTAAAGCCTACTGTAAATCAGACAGTGCAGTTAGATTAACAAGAATTTAAGCTTTCAACCGATATAAGACACTTGTATGTACCTAAATGTTTAATATCCATATCCAATTGCGCGCCCTTCAGTTCCAGTGGAAGTCTAGCCCAAAGAGGGTTTAACAAGTCACATAATAAATTGCATGGACTCACTCTGTGTGCAATAATAGTGTTTAACATAATTTTTGAATGACTTCCTCATCTCTGTACCAAACACATACAATTATCTGTAAGGTCCCTCAGTCGAGCAGTGAATTTCAGATTTAGATTCAACCATAAAGATCAGGGAGGTTTTCCAATGCCTCCCACAGAATGGCAACTATTGTAAAAAAATAAATAAAAAAGCAGACATTGAATATCCCTTTGAACATGGTGAAGTTAATTACACTTTCAATGGTGTATCAATACACCCAGTTGCTTCAAAGATACAGGCGTCCTACCTAACTCAGTTGCCGCAGAAGAAGGAAACAGCTCAGGGATTTCACCATGAGGCCAATGACTTTAAAACATTTATAGAGTTTAATGGCTGTGATATGAGAACTGAGGATGGATCAACAACATTGTAGTTACTCCACAAACCTAACTTAATTGACAAAGTGAAAAGAAGGAAGTGTACAGAATAAACCATTACCGAGACATGCATCCTGTTTGCAATAAGGCACTAAAGTAAAATATGAAAAAATGTGGCAAAGAAATGTACTTTATGATCTGATTACAAAGTGTTATGTTTGGGGCAAAACCAACACAACACATCACTGAGTACCACTCTTCATATTTTCAAGCATGGTGGTGGCTGCATCACGTTATGGAGTCATCTGCAAGGACTAGGGAGTTTTTCTGAAGGCACGGTGAATCAATCAATCGAACAAGTTAGAAACAGTCCCTCCTGGTTGTTTGTTTTGGTGATTTTTATTTATTTTATTTATTATTTTTTTTATTTTATTTTTTTCTGAAAAAACCTACACTCGACCCCTCCGATGTCAACAACTACAGGCCAGTATCCCTTCTTTCCTTTCTCTCCAAAACTCTTGAACGCGCCGTGCTTGGCCAGCTCTCTTGCTATCTCTCTCAGAATGACCTTCTTGATCCTAATCAGTCAGGTTTCAAGACTGGGCATTCAACTGAGACTGCTCTTCTCTGTGTCACGGAGGCTCTCCGCACTGCTAAAGCTAACTCTCTCTCCTCTGCTCTCATCCTTCTAGACCTATCTGCTGCCTTTGATACCGTGAACCATCAGATCCTCCTCTCCACCCTCTCCGAGCTGGGCATCTCTGGCACCGCGCACGCTTGGATTGCGTCCTACCTGACAGGTCGCTCCTACCAGGTGGCGTGGCGAGAATCTGTCTCCGCACCACGTGCTCTCACCACTGGTGTCCCCCAGGGCTCTGTTCTTGGCCCACTCCTATTCTCGCTATACACCAAGTCACTTGGCTCTGTCATATCCTCACATGGTCTCTCATATCATTGCTATGCAGATGACACACAATTAATGTTCTCCTTTCCCCCTTCTGACAACCAGGTGGCGAATCGCATCTCTGCATGTCTGGCAGACATATCAGTGTGGATGACGGATCACCACCTCAAGCTGAACCTCGGCAAGACGGAGCTGCTCTTCCTCCCGGGGAAGGACTGCCCGTTCCATGATCTCGCCATCACGGTTGACAACTCCCTTGTGTCCTCCTCCCAGAGTGCTAAGAACCTTGGCGTGACCCTGGACAACACCCTGTCGTTCTCCACCAACATCAAGGCGGTGACCCGATCCTGTAGGTTCATGCTCTACAACATTCGCAGAGTACGACCCTGCCTCACACAGGAAGCGGCGCAGGTCCTAATCCAGGCACTTGTCATCTCCCGTCTGGATTACTGCAACTCGCTGTTGGCTGGGCTCCCTGCCTGTGCCATTAAACCCCTACAACTCATCCAGAACGCCGCAGCCCGTCTGGTGTTCAACCTTCCCAAGTTCTCTCACGTCACCCCGCTCCTCCGCTCTCTCCACTGGCTTCCAGTCGAAGCTCGCATCCGCTACAAGACCATGGTGCTTGCCTACGGAGCTGTGAGGGGAACGGCACCTCCGTACCTTCAGGCTCTGATCAGGCCCTACACCCAAACAAGGGCACTCCGTTCATCCACCTCTGGCCTGCTCGCCTCCCTACCTCTGAGGAAGCACAGTTCCCGCTCAGCCCAGTCAAAACTGTTCGCTGCTCTGGCACCCCAATGGTGGAACAAGCTCCCTCACGACGCCAGGACAGCGGAGTCAATCACCACCTTCCGGAGACACCTGAAACCCCACCTCTTCAAGGAATACCTGGGATAGGATAAGGTAATCCTTCTAACCCCCCCCCCCCCTTAAAAGATTTAGATGCACTATTGTAAAGTGGTTGTTCCACTGGATATTATAGGTGAATGCACCAATTTGTAAGTCGCTCTGGATAAGAGCGTCTGCTAAATGACTAAAATGTAAAATGTAAATGTAGAAATAAAACCCATTCAGATGACCTGAAGATAGTTCAACAGTAGATTTTAGTTTAATGCTTCAGCTGTATTCCCCCTGGAGAGACATGTTAATTGGGCTACAATATGAGGGGTTTTCTATTAGCCCAGGACTAGAGCAACACGCGTTCAGAGAGAAAACAGGGAATTCAGTAGTATTATGTGAAAAACGATTGCTCTCAGGGGCTCTTCAATAATGTAAACAAACTGATTTAATTATGTAAATTGGACTGGGGCTAAAGATTTTTCATACCATCAATTTCCATTGTATCCAACATACCGAGACTTTCTATCACATTTCAGGTAAGACCCAAATGCAGACTGTGTTGAAGTAACAATGTTTATTACAGCAAAAGGGGCAGGCAAACGACAGGACAAGGCAGGCAGGGGTCGATAATTCAGACTAGTGGGGTAACGGTACAGGACGTCAGGCTGGCTCAGGGTCAGGTCAGGCAGAGGTTGGTAATCCAGACTAGTGGGGCAACGGTACAGGACGTCAGGCAGGCTCAGGGTCAGGGCGGGCAGAGGTTGGTAATCCAGAGTTGTGGGGCAACGGTACAGGACGTCAGGCAGGCTCAGGGTCAGGGCGGGCAGAGGTTGGTAATCCAGAGTTGTGGGGCAACGGTACAGGACGTCAGGCAGGCTCAGGGTCAGGGCGGGCAGAAATGGCCAAAACATGAAGAATCAATAGACAGGACCAGAGGGAAAAGCGCTGGTAGGCTTGACGAAACAAAACGAACTGGCAACAGACAAACAGAGAAGACAGGTATAAGAACCCAGGGGATAATGGGGAAAATGGGCGACACCTGGAGGGAGGTGGAGACAAGCACAAGGACAGGTGAAACAGATCAGGGCGTAACACTTTCTTTGTGGTGACACACATTACATCACGTTGTCGAAGTGATCAACTCCTGACCTGTTGTAATGAACATCTTAATCATCAACCAAGATGGATAATGATTAGAACATCTTAATCATCAACCAAGATGGATAATGATTAGAACATCTTAATCATCAACCAAGATGGATAATGATTAGAACATCTTAATCAACAACCAAGATGGATAATGATTAGAACATCTTAATCAACAACCAAGATGGAAAATGATTAAAATATATATAAGAAACCCCCTAACTAACGACCAAGGAAAGGCAATGGAAGGAATTCTCCAATGTACTATGGCCTGTATATCTCTACAGTTGATTAAAATGATTAAAACAGCTCCGCTTGATCGTCCTCCACACAATCTACTGAAGATGAGTTGTTAAGCCAGCATGTCTCTCACTTTGAACATGAATGTTTATTATATATGTCCATTATATATGTCCATTATATATGTCCATTATATATGGTCAATATACAGTCTATATTCATTATATATATATATGTCCATTATATATGTCCATTATGTATGTCCATTATATATGTCCATTATATATGGTCAATATACAGTCTATATTCATTATATATATATATATATATATATATATATATATATATATATATATATATATATATGTCCATTATATATGTCCATTATATATGTCCATTATGTATGTCCATTACGTATGTCCATTATATATGGTCAATATACAGTCTTTATTCATTATATATATATGTCCATTATATATGTCCATTATATATGGTCAATATACAGTCTATATTCATTATATATATGTCCATTATATATGGTCAATAAATATGGTCAATATACAGTCTATATTCATTATATATATGTCCATTATATATGGTCAATAAATATGGTCAATATACAGTCTATATTCATTATATATATATATATATATGTCCATTATATATGTCCATTATATATGTCCATTATATATGTCCATTATATATGGTCAATATACAGTCTATATTCATTATATATGTCCATTATATATGTCCATTATATATGTCCATTACAAAAGAGCCTCCAATACCCTACTCAATAAACTGGATGCAGTCTTATCACAGTGCCATCCGTTTTGACACCAAAGCCCCATACACTACCCACCACTGCGACCTGTACGCTCTCGTTGGCTGGCCCTCGCTTCATACTTGTCGCCAAACCCACTGGCTCCAGGTCATCTACAAGACCCTGCTAGGTAAAGTCCCCCCTTAGCTCACTGGTCACCATAGCAGCACCCACCTGTAGCACGCGCTCCAGCAGGTATATCTCACTGGTCACCCCCAAAGCCAATTCCTCCTTCGGCCGCCTCTCCTTCCAGTTCTCTGCTGCCAATGACTGGAACGAACTACAAAAATCTCTGAAACTGGAAACACTTATCTCCCTCACTAGCTTTAAGCACCAGCTGTCAGAGCAGCTCACAGATCACTGCACCTGTACATAGCCTATCTATAATTTAGCCCAAACTACTACCTCTTCCCCTACTGTATTTATGTATTTATTTTGCTCCTTTGCACCCCATTATTTATATTCTACTTTGCACTTTCTTCCACTGCAAATCAACCATTCCAGTGTTTTACTTGCTATATTGTATTTACTTTGCCACCATGGCCTTTTTTGCCTTTACCTCCCTTATCTCACATCATTTGCTCACATTGTATATAGACTTATTTGTCTACTGTATTATTGACTGTATGTTTGTTTTACTCCATGTGTAACTCTGTGTTGTTGTATGTGTCGAACAGCTTTGCTTTATCTTGGCCAGGTCGCAATTGTTAATGAGAACTTGTTCTCAACTTGCCAACCTGGTTAAATAAAGGTGAAATAAAAAATAAATAAAATATATATGTCCATTATATATGGTCAATATACAGTCTATATTCATTATATATGTCCATTATATATGTCCATTATATATGTCCATTATATATGGTCAATATACAGTCTATATTCATTATATATGACCATTATATATGTCCATTATATATGTCCATTATATACACGACCGTTCAAAAGTTTGGGGTCAGTTAGAAGTGTCCTTGTTTTTTAAAGAAAAGCAAACATTTTTGTCTATTAACATAACATCAAATTGATCAGAAAAACAGTGTAGACATTGTTAATGTTGTAAATGACTATTGTAGCTGGAAACAGCAGATTTTTTATGGAATGTCTACAGAGACCCATTATCAGCAACCATCATTCCTGTGTTCCAATGGCACGTTGTGTTAGCTAATCCAAGTCTATCATTTTAAAAGGCTAATTGATCATTAGAAAACCCTATTGCAATTCTATTAGCACAGCTGAAAAATGTTGTCCTGATTAAAGAAGCAATAAAACTGGCCTTTTTTAGACTAGTTGAGTATCTGGAGCATCAGCATTTGTAGGTTCGATTACAGGCTCAAAATGGCTAGAAACAAAGACCTTACTTCTGAATCTCGTCAGTCTATTCTTGTTCTGAGAAACGAAGGCAATTCCATACGAGAAATTGCCAAGAAACTGAAGATCGCGAACAACGCTGTGTACTGCTCCCTTCACAGAACAGAGCAAACTGGCTCTAACCAGAATAGAAAGAGGAGTGGGAGGCCCCGGTGCACAACTGAGCAAGAAGACAAGTACATTAGAGTGTCTAGTTTGAGAAACAGATGCCTCACAAGTCCTCAACTGGCAGCTTCATTAAATACATTGTGTGAACTGTGAAGACTGGTTGACATTTTGTGAACTGTGAAGACTGGTTGACATTTTGTGAACTGTGA
Source organism: Salmo salar (assembly GCF_965601325.2). Classification (NCBI taxonomy): domain Eukaryota; kingdom Metazoa; phylum Chordata; class Actinopteri; order Salmoniformes; family Salmonidae; genus Salmo; species Salmo salar. Next base: position 93,110,140 of record NC_138295.1, read on the forward strand.
AGACTGGTGAACATTTTGTGAACTGTGAAGACTGGTGAACATTTTGTGAACTGTGAAGACTGGTGAACATTGTGTGAACTGTGAAGACTGAATTACATTTTAATCGCAAGGCTGAATACATCGGCAATTAGTTATCATATAAAGATTCCTAATCTGACACCGAGGCCATACACATCCCTGATCAGACTCTCCTTCGAGTTTTAAATGTCACCTTTTAGAATGCACTTTCATTTAAGTCTTGTCAGTAAACGAGGGAGACATTATTTGAAGTCTTCACCTGATAAATGACAAAACAAGAAGAAGGGTAGGCATACTACCACCAACACAGACATACTCTACAGCAGGGCTGTCCAACCCTGTTCCTGGACAGATACCCTGCTTTAGGTTTTAACTCTAACCCTGTTCCTGCAGAGAGACCCTCCTGTAGGTTTTAACTCCAACCCTGTTCCTGCAGATGAACCCTCCTGTAGGTTTTAACTCCAACCCTGTTCCTGCAGAGAGACCCTCCTGTAGGTTTTAACTCTAACCCTGTTCCTGGAGAGACACCCTCCTGTAGGTTTTAACTCCAACCCTGTTCCTGCAGATGAACCCTCCTGTAGGTTTTAACTCCAACCCTGTTCTTGGAGAGCTACCATCCTGTAGGTTTTAACTCCAACCCTGTTCCTGCAGAGAAACCCTCCTGTAGGTTTTAACTCCAACCCTGTTCCTACAGAGAGACACCCTCCTGTAGGTTTTAACTCCAAACCTGTTCCTGCAGAGAGACCCTCCTGTAGGTTTTAACTCCAACCCTGTTCCTGGAGAGATACCCTCCTGTAGGTTTTCAATCCAACACCAGCTGTAACTAACCTGATTAAATATACCAACCAGCTAATTATTAGAATCAGGTGTGCTAGATTAGGGTTGGAGCGAAAACCTACAGGACGGTAGCTCTCCAAGAACAGGGTTAGAGAGTCCTGCTCTAGATGTCTAAATGCTATTGCTGAATATTTAAGTGTTTGGCAGGGTGAATAAACTAGGCATACCAGTAACATGGAAGGGGATCTACACATGATGAAAAGCAAGATGAATCTAGGATAATTAACCACTAATATACATTATCAACTGGGTGGTTTGAGCCCTGAATGCTGATTGGCTGACAGCCGTGGTATATCAGACCGTATACCACTGGTATGACAAAACATGTATATTTACTGCTCTAATTACGTTGGTAACCAGTTCTTAACAGCAACAAGGCTCCTCAGGGGGTTAGTGATATATGACCAGTATACCACGGCTCTGCGTTGCGTCATGCCTAAGAGCAGCCCTTTGCCGTGGTATATTGGGCATATACCACACCCAATCGGCCATTATTGCTTAATTATATGATGAGATGAGAACAAATTACATCGTTATGTATCAATTATTCACTCGTGTTGTCATTTCTCATTCTCCATCGTGGTGGAGTGCTGTCGTTAGCAATGCCATTTCTCCATCTGAAATACATTACATTTTCTACCTCAGAGATAATTGCACTAGTTAATGCACTTACTAATTAATTGCCTGATCCAATTTCAAGACAGTCATTCTCTAAAAATAAATAATATACATTTAGTAATTTATTTTATTTCCCTGGTCATTCTATTTCTAAACATCGACTTACTTTGCCTCCTGTCATGCTCTGAGGAGCGTAGGTCATCCACAAATGAATTCTATACATAGGCCTAGAATATAGAATAGCTTATTAAGATGCGTATCCCTCCTGACGGAAAAGTAGGTGAGCAGATGAACTGAAGAATAGCTCGCCTGGCAGTCGTTCTGCCATTCAGAAACCAATGACTCTGTTCAAATGGAAAGGACAGATGAAAGGCTTCTAAATCATAACTGAATAGATCCACGGCCTAACTGAATAGATCCGCGGCCTAACTGAATAGATCCACGGCCTAACTGAATAGATCCACGGCCTAACTGAATAGATCTGCGGTCTAACTGAATAGATCCGTGGCCTAACTGAATAGATCCACGGCCTAACTGAATAGATCCACGGCCTAACTGAATAGATCTGCGGTCTAACTGAATAGATCCGTGGCCTAACTGAATAGATCCACGGCCTAACTGAATAGAACCACGGCCTAACTGAATAGATCCACGGCCTAACTGAATAGATCCACGGCCTAACTGAATAGATACGCGGCCTAACTGAATAGATACGCGGCCTAACTGAATAGATCCGCGGCCTAACTGAATAGATCCACAGCCTAACTGAATAGAACCACGGCCTAACTGAATAGAACCACGGCCTAACTGAATAGAACCACGGCCTAACTGAATAGATCCACGGCCTAACTGAATAGATCCACGGCCTAACTGAATAGATCTGTGGCCTAACTGAATAGATCCGCGGCCTAACTGAATAGATCCACGGCCTAACTGAATAGAACCACGGCCTAACTGAATAGAACCACGGCCTAACTGAATAGAACCACGGCCTAACTGAATAGAACCACGGCCTAACTGAATAGATCCGCGGCCTAACTGAATAGATCCACGGCCTAACTGAATAGATCCACGGCCTAACTGAATAGATCCGCGGTCTAACTGAATAGATCCGTGGCCTAACTGAATAGATCCGTGGCCTAACTGAATAGATCCACGGCCTAACTGAATAGATCCACGGCCTAACTGAATAGATATGCGGTCTAACTGAATAGATCCGTGGCCTAACTGAATAGATCCACGGCCTAACTGAATAGATCCACGGCCTAACTGAATAGAACCACGGCCTAACTGAATAGATCCACGGCCTAACTGAATAGATCCACGGCCTAACTGAATAGATACGCGGCCTAACTGAATAGATACGCGGCCTAACTGAATAGATCCGCGGCCTAACTGAATAGATCCACAGCCTAACTGAATAGAACCACGGCCTAACTGAATAGAACCACGGCCTAACTGAATAGAACCACGGCCTAACTGAATAGAACCACGGCCTAACTGAATAGAACCGTGGTCTAACTGAATAGATCCGTGGCCTAACTAAATAGATCCGCAGCCTAACTGAATAGATCCACGGCCTAACTGAATAGATCTGCGGCCTAACTGAATAGAACCACGGCCTAACTGAATAGATCTGCGGCCTAACTGAATAGATCCGCGGCCTAACTGAATAGAACCACGGCCTAACTGAATAGATCCACGACCTAACTGAATAGATCCACGGCCTAACTGAATAGAACCATTGTCACGATCGTGATGAGAGACGGACCAAGGCGCAGCGTGATTAGAGTTCCACATCTTTTAATAAACAGTGAAACTTCTACAAAACAATAAACCAACAAGGAAACGTGAAAGTAGTGGTGCTACATACACAAAACAATATCCCACAACCCAGGTGGGAACAATGAAGAACTTAAGTATGATCCCCAATTAGAGACAACGAACATCAGCTGCCTCTAATTGGGAAACATACCAAGAGCACCAACATAGAAATGAAAAGACTAGAACACACCCTAGTCACGCCCTGACCTACAACACCATAGAGAACCAAGGGCTCTCTATGGTCAGGGCTTGACAACCACGGCCTAACTGAATAGAACCACAGCCTAACTGAATAGAACCACGGCCTAACTGAATAGAACCACGGCCTAACTGAATACACTGACTGTTACCCTTCTAACTCTGACCCGCTGACCTAAAATGGCGCCGGAACAGAAGGCAGACGTTTTAGGTGCCCCCAACCGATTATGTTTTTTTGTTCATTTATCTGTGTTGTTTGTAACTTCTTTTTTTTGCTATTTTTCTACATAATGTTGCCGCTACCGTCTCTTATGACCAAAAATAACTTCTAGACATCAGGACTGTGATTACTCACCACGGACTGGCAGAATCGGCGGTCTATGTATTTTTGTAAACAACAGCTGGTGCACGATATCTAAGGAAGTCTCGAGCCATTTCTCGCCTGAGATAAAGTTTCTCATGATAAGCTGCAGACCACATTACCTACCGAGAGAGTTTTCATCTATATTCTTTGTAGCTGTTTCCATGCCACCATAGTCAGAGGCTGGCACCAAGATAGCACTGAATGAGCTATATTCCGCCATAAGCAAATAAGAAAACGCTCACCCAGAGGCGGTGCTCCTAGTGGCCGGGGACTTTAATGCAGGGAAACTTAAATCAGTTTTACCAAATTTCTATCAGCATGTTAAATGTGGAACCAGAGGGAAACGAACTCTGGACCATCTATACTCCACACACAGAGATGCATACAAAGCCCTCCCTCGCCCTCCATTTGCCAAATCTGACCATAATTCTATCCTCCTGTTTCCTGCTTACAAGCAAAAATGAAAGCAGGAAGTACCAGTGACTAGATCAATAAATGCTGAGCTACAGGACTGTTTTGCTAGCACAGACTGGAATATGTTCCGGGATTCCTCCAATGGCATTGGACCACATCTGTCATTGGCTTCATCAATAAGTGCATCGTCGACGTCGTCCTCACAGTGACCGTATGTACATACCCCAACCAGAAACCATGGATTACAGGCAGCATCTGCACTGAGCTAAAGTCTAGAGCTACCGCTTTCAATGAGCGGGACTAACCCGGAAGCTTATAAGAAATCCCGCTATGCCCTCCGACAAACCATCAAACAGGCAAAGCGTCAATACTGAAGTAAGATCGAGTCATACTACACCGGCTCTGACGCTCGTCGGATGTGGCAGGGCCTGCAAACCATTACAGACTACAAAGGGAAGCACAGCCGATAGCTGCCCAGTGACACGAGCCTACCTGGACGAGCTAAACTACTTCTATGCTTGCTTCGAGGCAAATAACACTGAAACATACATGAGAGCGCCAGCTGTACCGGAAGACTGTGTGATCACTCTCCGCAGCTGATGTGAGTAAGACCTTGGACAGGTCAACATTCACAAGGCCGCAGGGCCAGAGGATTACCAGGACGTGTACTGCGAGCATGCGTTGACCAACTAGCAAGTGTCTTCACTGCCATTTTCAACCTCTCACTGTCCGAGTCTGTAATACCAACATGTGTTAAGCAGACCACCATAGTACCTGTGCCCAAGAACACTAAGGTAACCTGCCTAAATGACTACATACGCCACGCTGATCCTCAACACAGGGGCCCCTCAGGGGTGCGTGCTCAGCCCCCTCCTGTACTCCCTGTTCACTCATGACTGCACGGCCAGGCACGACGCCACACAATTATTACATTTGCCGATGACACAACAGCGGTACGCCTGATCACCAACAACAATGAGACGGCCTATAGGACCTGGCCGTGTGGTGCCAGGACAACAACCTCTCCCTCAACGTGATCAAGACAAAGGAGATGATTGTGGACTACAGGAAAAAGAGGACAGAGCATGCCCCCATTTTGATCGACGGGGCTCCAGTGGAACAATTTGAGAGCTTCAAGTTCCTTGGTGTCCACATTACCAAGAAACTAACATGGTCCAAACAAACCATGACAGTCGTGAAGCGGACACGACAAAACCTATTCCCCCTCAGGAGACTGAAAAGATTTGGCATGGGTCCTCAAATCCTCAAAAGGTTCTACAGCTGCATCATCAAGAGCATCCTGACTGGTTGCATCACAGCCTGGTATGGCAACTGCTTGGCCTTTGACCGCAAGGCACTACAGAGGGTAGTGCGAACGGCCCAGTACATCACTGGGGCCAAGCTTCCTGCCATCCAGGACCTCTATACCAGGCGGTGTCACAGGAAGGCCCTGAAAATTTTCAAAAACTCCAGCCACCTTAGTCATAGACTGTTCTCTTTACTACCACACGGCAAGCGGTACCGGAGCGTCTAGGTCCAAGAGGCTTCTAAACAGCTTCTACCCCCAAGCCATAAGACTCCTGAACATCTATTCAAATGGCTACCCAGACTATTTGTGTAGCCCCGCTCCCTCCCCTCTCCACACCACTGCCACTTTCTGTTGTCAATCATTCATAGTCACTTTAATTAACTCTACCTACATGTACATACTACCTCAACTAACCGGTGCCACAGCACATTAACTCTGTACCAGCACCCCTCTGTATATATTGTTATTTTTTACTGCTCCTCTTTAATTACTTGTTACTTTTATCTCTTATTCTTATCCGTATTCAGCGCATGTGACTACTAGAATTTGATTTGTTACTCTTCTACCTATAACCCAATGACTGTTACTCTTCTTTTGAATCCAACCAACAGAAATTCTCCCTCCCTCCCTCCCTCCCTCCCTCCCTCCCTCCCTCCCTCCCTCCCTCCCTCCCTCCCTCCCTCCCTCCCTCCCTCCCTCCCTCCCTCCCTCCCTCCCTCCCTCATTCTCTCTCTCTGTATCTCCCTCCCTACCCTCTATCTCTCTCTCTCTCTGTATCTCTCTCTGTGTCTCTCTCTTTTTCTCATGGATAGAGGGGATCAGTCAGAAATGACAATTATATTTGATCTGTCTGTGTCTCACCATGAAGGCACCCAGAGCAGAGCTACAAATCTAGTATAGCTGCCAAACGGCTTCTGAAGGCCTAGTGTTCTGTCTCTGATGTCTCCTGAAATGGCTCGTAGCATTCTGGAGGTCAGAATGCTGTCACTCAACATGGGAATGAAAGGAGAGAGCAGGTTTTCTATTCTCCTCAAGTAGCAGCGTGATCTTCCTGAATATCCCTGCAGCAGCATGGTGATGTGATGTTTTGCTGCTGGTACTGTGTCACTCATGCCATTCAGGATAAATAGAGGTAGACAATCAGATGTGTTCTCTTTAAAATATATATATATTTTGAAATATTTGAAATATTTTGCAACAACCCAAAATGATTTTTACAATAGAAAACAAATGTTGCATTGTCGTAAATATGGTAATCACTCAATGCTCTCGCACATATTTGGGAGTATTTTTCACAAAAACAACATCACCTCCTGTGTATTTAAAAGGATAATAGTTGGCCTATATATTTTTAATAATACTTGGCCTATTTTTTTCAGAGTGCACAACACTGACAACTGTCTTGGCTCCTTTTATATTTCTAAGCAACAACCTCTCTCTCTCTCTTTTTTCTTCTGTTCTCTCTCTCTCTCTCTCTCTCTCTCTTTTTTCTTCTGTTCTCTCTCTCTCTCTCTCTCTCTCTCTCTCTCTCTCTCTCTTTTTTCTTCTGTTCTCTCTCTCGCTCTCCCTCTCTCTCTCTCTCTCTCTCTCTCTCTCTCTCTCTCTCTCTCTCTCTCTCTCTCTTTTCTATCTCTCTCTCTCTCTCTCTCTCTCTCTCTCTCTCTCTCTCTTTTTTCTTCTGTTCTCTCTCTCTCTCTCTCTCTCTCTCTCTCTTTTTTTTCTTCTGTTCTCTCTCTCTCGCTCGCTCTCCCTCTCTCTCTCTCTCTCTCTCTCTCTCTCTCTCTCTCTCTCTCTCTCTTTCTATCTCTCTCTCTCTCTCTCTCTCTCTCTCTCTCTCTCTCTCTCTCTCTCTCCGCTCTCCCTCTCTCTCTCTCTCTCTCTCTCTCTTTCCCCATCTCCCCCCTCTCGCTCTCTCTCGCTGTCTCTCTCTCACTCTCCCCTCTCCCTCTCCCTCCCCTCGGCACACTCTCTCTCTCTCTCTCTCTCTTTCACACACACACTCATCTACAACCCTCTGGGTGCTCCATTGTTTCCCCAGACGTTGAAAAACTATTCCTTTCAAAAGGGCTTGAAGAAAAACAGGTGGCAAAGGCTTCTTCTGCAGAGCAGTGAATGTGTAGAATCAGTCTAAGGGGCTTGACAGTGTCTTTACATCTGATACACAGCCATATTGAGAGGAAACATGGAAATGAACAGGTTTCTTGTATTAACACACTTCTGACTTTCTAATGCTTATTTTCTACTTTTTTTTGTTTGTTTATTTTTAAATGCCAACAGACCAAAATGTGACCGAGCTGGATTTGTAAAACGTTGTTTATTCTTCCTGAAATCAGCATCATCTCCAAAGAGTTTCAGGAAGTACATTACATTCTATGTTTATTATAGTTACATGTTCAAATTTCCTTTCCAAGATTGGACAATAAACCACTGTAACAAACTCCACAAAATGCTGTACCTACCAAGTACCCCGTCCACAGGCTCACTCTCTCAACACGTCCCCAAAGCTGCAACAGTTATCACTGATTTAATCAACACAGCAATGGCTTTCTTAAAAAGCTTTATTTTTTAAACAGTTTTTGTGTGACTCCACTGGGTACTTAATAGTCAGAGCGCCTCGCCCCTTCCCTTACCCCCCCATCCTCCAGCAAAGCGAGAGAGTGGATTCATTTGGGGTTCTGTAATGGTCCTACAGTGCTACCTAGGGATGAAGACAGAATCCCTTTCATCTCTGAGCTCCGTGGAAATGGATAAAAACTGTCAACATTCTCAGGAGATGATAGTGTGACTAGATCATGTGACTAGACCTCATAGAACTCCCTTACGAACTAAAGTACATGAAGTAAAAATGCTGAGAGTCAGCAAATTTATGCCTGTCTATAATATTATTGCCACGCTACTCTCATATATAGGGCAGGCTAATACAGTCTGTTTTTTCTACAGACATCATTTTACATTCAACATTTTAGTGATTTAGCAGACACTCTTATCCAAAGAGACTTACAGTCAGTACATTAATCTCCAGATAGCTAGGTGGACCAGTCATAGTCAGTACATTCATCTACAGACAGCTAGGTGGACCAGTCATAGTCAGTAGATTCATCTCCAGATAGCTAGGTGGACCAGTCATAGTCAGTACATTCATCTCCAGATAGCTAGGTGGACCAGTCATAGTCAGTACATTCATCTCCAGATAGCTAGGTGGACCAGTCATAGTCAGTACATTCATCTCCAGATAGCTAGGTGGACCAGTCATAGTCAGTACATTCATCTACAGATAGCTAGGTGGACCAGTCATAGTCAGTACATTCATCTCCAGATAGCTAGGTGGACCAGTCATAGTCAGTACATTCATCTCCAGATAGCTAGGTGGACCAACAACCCTACAGTCCCATATCTCCAGTGGAGGTTGGCCAGCTGGTATGATGCTTCAGTAATAATAGCCTGCTGCTACTACTCAGTGATCTGTTGTTGTTTACCCGGACATGTCTAACCTTTACATACCACTTATCTTGTTTGTACATTTTGATGTGATGAAGTGTTTATTCTTTGAAGTGAAGTGTTTCTAAACGTGTTTTAATTGTTAAACTACTATTTTAAAATGAACTAGTGTCAATGTTGATTAATCACATATCACAAGCCTGCAATAAAGAAGGGGAAGGGGTTATTTGTCTCTGTGTCTGTTTCTGTGTTGTTTTCTCAAATTAACATTTCCTTCTTGTCTAATTGTAAGATCTCTAATGTGTTTTTATTTGATTGTCATTCTCTCTCAGTATATCAGCTATGTGAATCCATTTAGCAGCTCCTCATATGGCATGCATTACCAATACAGCCATAGACCTACAGTATGCTCGCATTACTGGGTTGGCATGGCAAACATTAGCACTATGGTTAGCGGCTAGTGGGTTAGTATGCTATGGATAGCAATGCTAGTATGTAAACAATAAGATGGCCACGGGGGGGCTGCCATGTTGGATGGGGCACATGACTATAACAGGAAGTAACCCAGGACGTGATGACGTCACTAGTCGGCCATATTGGTAAGGATAAACAATCCCTTGCCGAAACCGGATGTAGTTTGATTGCCAACTTAACTGGCGGTCCAGGTTGAATAAAGAGAAAACGATACCTTAAAAATCCATAAATGTATCATTCTTGTGCAAGTTATATCTATAGGCTACATTGAGGTTTTCTTTAATTATTTTAGTCTGTCTGGCATTAGTGCATAAACCTAAGCTTTAGGGTCTGACTGTATGTGTCCTAAATTGCCTACATGCCAATCGCCAAATGCTTTTGGGAAGAGGCAGAAAAAGTTAATGTCCACCCGCAGGATGTTTAATTCAATAAGAGAAAAGCTGTGAAATGGAGAGTTGAGAATAAAGAGAAGGGAGGACCAGAACAGTGGTGTTTGGGAAAGATCAGGTGACGAGGTAGAAGAGGATGATAGCAGCTATGTTACGATGTGATGAAGAGGATGATAGCAGTGTCAGCTATGGTTATGATGTGTGATGATGATTGTCACAAATTCGATAGTCACAAGACAGGGATTTAAACAGGCCTATGGCACGTCAAAGGGAACTGTAGCCTACTGTTCAGATGGGATAAATGGAAACTGAAATCTGGACACTGACTGTAGGTCTATAACCTCTCCCAGAGCCTTCATATATTCCTGCAGAATTAAGCATTTTTTTGCAGTAAAATGAGAAATATGATATATTTCTTTTAGCATCTTGACAGAATGTGAATGTGCAGTTAGATACCGTCTGTAAAGGTGCTATCTTTATCAGCATCATAAAAACTGACAGTATTTCAACCACATCAAATATGCATCCAAGCCGAACTGAAACCTTCTCAGAAACATGTTGGCTTGTTTTCACAGCTTTTTATTTCCTTACAAACTGTTAAAACTGATGAAACTTTCCACAGACAATCTTAAAAAAAAAAAAATGTTTTGTTATTGTATTTTCTGTCTGTGGTTAAGAAGGACGGGGAGATGAGCACATTCAGCCGTTGAAGTGGAGCACTGTACATGTTACATTTGCCAGTGTTTTCCAGGGAGGCCCTGTTCTCATTGTCTGGCCCTAGGCCCAATGAGCAGGTTTTTCCCCCCCCCTCTTTATTTTGTAAGGGTAACCCCTGCTCCTGGGGCCTAGGGCCAGACACAATGATAACATTTTTCACATTAGTCAAACACATGGTTTTCAGACACGTGTGAATTTTCACATGTTCATTTTTCACGTTTTTTCCCTCATGTGAAAGAAGAATTCTCAACATGACATTTACTTTCCACATGTTTATTTTTCACCACTTCCAGCTACATCTGGTCTGCCATCCAGGGACCGACCAGGACCAGCCCTGCTTAGCTTCAGAGGCCATACAAAGCAATGGGATGCAGGGTGCTGTGTTGCTGGAATGAATATGCCAAAACTTACAACTGGAAAAAAAAGGCAGCGAAAGCAAAGGCCAGGGTAACATTGTCTTACGTCATCTCGTCTCTCAACCAATCAGCGCAGGCGGAATCGATACGTCATCTGATGTAAGACAATGTGGCAACAACTGAAGATAGGGAAACCTGCAGGAAAGATGGGAAAGTTTTATTAAATTGTGTTATCATAATTCTTTTAAAACTGAAAAAACAAATGTTGCATCCATTTATAATTGATTTGTTCTCGAATTTGGAAATTATGTCCTTGCAATATTTTATTTTGATATTAACACTTTTGAGTTTATGTTTTGTTTTCAATATCATTATTTTTGTTTGCAATACTAAGAATTTTTGTTCTCGACTTCAGAAGTTTTGCTTGATATGAATGTTACAAAGTAAATGACTCACTAGAGGATTGCACCATACAATACATTCTTTTACTCTATTACAAACTGAAATGGACCACGCACACAGACTGTGTCGTGAAGAAGGTGCAACAGAGCCTCTTCAACCTCAGGAGGTTAAAGAAATTTGGCTTGTCACCTTAAACCCTCACAAATTTTTACAGATGCACAATTGAAAGCAAACCGCAAGGCTCTCCAGAGGATGGTGCGGTCTGCCCAACGCATTACCAGGGGCAAACTACCCGCCCTCCAGGACATCAACAGCACCCGATGTCACAGGAAGGCCAAAAAGATCATCAAGGACATCAACCACCCGAGCCACTGCCTGTTCACCCCGCTATCATCCAGAAGGCGAGGTCAGTACAGGTGCATCAAAGCTGGGACCGAGAGACTGAAAAACAGCTTCTATCTCAAGGCCATCTGACTGTTAAACAGCCATCACTAGCACATTAAAGGCTGCTGCCTGTAGGCATAGACTAGGAATCACTGGCCACTTTAAGGAATGGAACACTAGTCACTTTAATAATGTTTTCATATCTGGCATTACTCATCTCATATGTATATACTGTTTTTATACTATTCTACGGTATCTTAGTCACTTAATGTTTACAAATCTTGCATCACTCATCTCATATGTAAAACGTGATCCATTAACCTGCCCACCCCTCCAAAAACATTCTTCTGTCCACTGTTCAGCGAATGTCCAGCAAAATAATTTTCTTGTCCTGCATTTGGACTTTTTAGATGTGGTCGCCCTAATTCCACCGGAGGAAACATTGTTACTGCAACATGTTAACACCCTCTTTTCACACGTGAGGAAAATACAATTATTTATTTCAATTATTTTCTATTTCAACCTGCAAATTTGATTTTCACATGATAGATTTTCACACGTGAACGTACAATTACACATGTGAAAGTGTGATTTTCACATGTGAATGTTTTTTACATGTGAAACTGCATATCCAATTTTAACAAGAAACATGTGAATCCACACATTTTACATGTGAAACTGCAATTCAAAACATGTTATTCTCCTCACATGTGAAAGTGGTGTTAACATGTGAACTCTAAATATAATTCATGTAAAAAACATAGTTTCACGTGTGAAATTTATGCTCAACATGTGAAAACAGCTATTTCACATGTGAAACTGCAAATTTGACGTGTTTTTGTTGTAAGGGAACCCATTCTTCCAGCCAGTGTCTCAGGAAGGCAGTATAGCGATGCACTTAGCCATCTGATATAAATAGGACCTATGAGTTGGGGATATCTTGTTCACTCATCTTCCCTTCCCTCTTTGACTCAGTGACCCATCTGTTTTGAGTGGAAAACCTCACTTCCATCCGTCCATCCGTCATCTATTCATCCATCCATCAAAGCTTCTTGATTCATGTAGCATTTAACCACTGGCTGGAAGAATGGCTTGTTATGTTATGTTTACGGATGGATCTCTCTTCACTCAAGGAGATACAGGGTGCCCTATGGGTCCTGGTCAAGACTAGTTCAGTAGATAGGAACATGGTTGCCCTATGGGTCCTGGTCAAGACCAGTTCAGTAGATAGGAACATGGTGCCCTATGGGTCCTGGTCAAGACCAGTTCAGTAGATAGGAACATGGTTGCCCTATGGGCCCTGGTCAAGACTAGTTCAGTAGATAAGAACATGGTTGCCCTATGGGTCCTGGTCAAGACTAGTTCAGTAGATAAGAACATGGTTGCCCTATGGGTCCTGGTCAAGACTAGTTAAGTAGATAGGAACATGGTTGCCCTATGGGTCCTGGTCAAGACTAGTTCAGTAGATAAGAACATGGTGCCCTATGGGTCCTGGTCAAGACTAGTTCAGTAGATAAGAACATGGTGCCCTATGGGTCCTGGTCAAGACCAGTTCAGTAGATAAGAACATGGTGCCCTATGGGTCCTGGTCAAGACTAGTTCAGTAGGTAAGAACATGGTGCTCTATGGGATGTAGTCTGTATCTCCTTGGGGACAGGCTTGGATTGGTTCAGTAGTGAAAGCCTTGTGCTCCATTAAATAATCAGGCAAGACACGGACATGGAGCAGGAGACACAACCCAGGAGAGGCTCTCTCTATCTCTCGCTTGAAAACACACAAACTCACACATACTCTCTCTCTCTCTGTCACACTGAACAGAGACAGTCGTTTGAGACAAGGTCAACCAAGACAGATGAGCAGACACCTAGGGCTCCTGTATCTTTAGTCATATATCACCACAGACTGGTCTCCAGTCTCTCTCCTGGTCATATATCACCACAGACTGGTCTCCAGTCTCTCTCCTGGTCATATATCACCACAGTCCTATCAACAGGACTAGTTGTATCAGTCCTATCAACAGGACTAGTTGTATCAGTCCTATCAACAGGACTAGTTGTATCAGTCCTATCAACAGGACTAGTTGTATCACTATCTTACAACAGGACTAGTTGTATCAGTCCTATCAACAGGACTAGTTGTATCAGTCCTATCAACAGGACTAGTTGTATCAGTTCTATCAACAGGACTAGTTGTATCAGTCCTATCAACAGGACTAGTTGTATCAGTCCTATCAACAGGACTAGTTGTATCACTATCTTACAACAGGACTAGTTGTATCAGTCCTATCAACAGGACTAGTTGTATCAGTTCTATCAACAGGACTAGTTGTATCAGTCCTATCAACAGGACTAGTTGTATCAGTTCTATCAACAGGACTAGTTGTATCAGTCCTATCAACAGGACTAGTTGTATCAGTCCTATCAACAGGACTAGTTGTATCACTATCTTACAACAGGACTAGTTGTATCAGTCCTATCAACAGGACTAGTTGTATCAGTCCTATCAACAGGACAAGTTGTATCAACAGGACTAGTTGTATCAGTCCTATCAACAGGACTAGTTGTATCAGTTCTATCAACAGGACTAGTTGTATCAGTCCTATCAACAGGACTAGTTGTATCAGTCCTATCAACAGGACTAGTTGTATCACTATCTTACAAAAGGACTAGTTGTATCAGTCCTATCAACAGGACTAGTTGTATCAGTTCTATCAACAGGACTAGTTGTATCAGTCCTATCAACAGGACTAGTTGTATCAGTCCTATCAACAGGACTAGTTTCATCAGTCCTATCAACAGGACTAGTTGTATCAGTAGCTTACAACAGGACTAGTTGTATCAGTCCTATCAACAGGACTAGTTGTATCAGTCCTATCAACAGGACTAGTTGTATCAGTTCTATTAACAGGACTAGTTGTATCAGTCCTATCAACAGGACTAGTTGTATCAGTCCTATCAACAGGACTAGTTGTATCGGTCCTATCAACAGGACTAGTTTTATCAGTAGCTTACAACAGGACTAGTTGTATGAGTTCTATCAACAGGACTAGTTGTATCAGTCCTATCAACAGGACTAGTTGTATCAGTTCTATCAACAGGACTAGTTGTATCAGTCCTATCAACAGGACTAGTTGTATCAGTCCTATCAACAGGACTAGTTGTATCGGTCCTATCAACAGGACTAGTTGTATCAGTAGCTTACAACAGGACTAGTTGTATGAGTTCTATCAACAGGACTAGTTGTATCAGTCCTATCAACAGGACTAGTTGTATCAGTTCTATCAACAGGACTAGTTGTATCAGTCCTATCAACAGGACTAGTTGTATCAGTCCTATCAACAGGACTAGTTGTATCGGTCCTATCAACAGGACTAGTTGTATCAGTAGCTTACAACAGGACTAGTTGTATGAGTTCTATCAACAGGACTAGTTGTATCAGTCCTATCAACAGGACTAGTTGTATCAGTTCTATCAACAGGACTAGTTGTATCAGTCCTATCAACAGGACTAGTTGTATTACTATCTTACAACAGGACTAGTTGTATCAGTTCTATCAACAGGACTAGTTGTATCAGTCCTATCAACAGGACTAGTTGTATTACTATCTTACAACAGGACTAGTTGTATCAGTTCTATCAACAGGACTAGTTGTATCAGTCCTATCAACAGGACTAGTTGTATCAGTTCTATCAACAGGACTAGTTGTATCAGTCCTATCAACAGGACTAGTTGTATCACTATCTTACAACAGGACTAGTTGTATCAGTCCTATCAACAGGACTAGTTGTATCAGTCCTATCAACAGGACTAGTTGTATCAGTTCTATCAACAGGACTAGTTGTATCAGTTCTATCAACAGGACTAGTTGTATCAGTCCTATCAACAGGACTAGTTGTATCACTATCTTACAACAGGACTAGTTGTATCAGTCCTATCAACAGGACTAGTTGTATCAGTCCTATCAACAGGACTAGTTGTATCAGTTCTATCAACAGGACTAGTTGTATCAGTCCTATCAACAGGACTAGTTGTATCAGTTCTATCAACAGGACTAGTTGTATCAGTCCTATCAACAGCACTAGCTGTATCAGTCCTATCAACAGGACTAGTTGTATCAGTCCTATCAACAGGACTAGTTGTATCACTATCTTACAACAGGACTGGTTGCATGTATGACGTTCAGTGAATCAACCATTGTTGTTTTTCTCCACTTCTTCTTCTGGTGTCCGTGTGCTTGTCTCTGTGTTAGTGTCTGGCCGTCTCTGTGTTAGTGTCTGGCCGTCTCTGTGTTAGTGTCTGGCCGTCTCTGTGTTAGTGTCTGGCCGTCTCTGTGTTAGTGTCTGGCCGTCTCTGTGTTAGTGTCTGGCCGTCTCTGTGTTAGTGTCTTGCCGTCTCTGTGTTAGTGTCTGGCCGTCTCTGTGTTAGTGTCTGGCCGTCTCTGTGTTAGTGTCTGGCCGTCTCTGTGTTAGTGTCTGTCTGTCTCAGTGTTAGTGTCTGGCCGTCTCTGTGTTAGTGTCTGGCCGTCTCTGTGTTAGTGTCTGGCCGTCTCTGTGTTAGTGTCTGGCCGTCTCTGTGTTAGTGTCTGGCCGTCTCTGTGTTAGTGTCTGGCCGTCTCTGTGTTAGTGTCTGGCCGTCTCTGTGTTAGTGTCTGGCCGTCTCTGTGTTCGTGTCTGGCCGTCTCTGTGTTAGTGTCTGGCCGTCTCTGTGTTAGTGTCTGGCCGTCTCTGTGTTAGTGTCTGGCCGTCTCTGTGTTAGTGTCTGGCCGTCTCTGTGTTCGTGTCTGGCCGTCTCTGTGTTAGTGTCTGGCCGTCTCTGTGTTAGTTCCTGTCTGTCTCTGTGTTAGTTCCTGTCTTTCTCTGTGTTAGTGTCTGGCCGTCTCTGTGTTAGTGTCTGGCCGTCTCTGTGTTAGTTCCTGTCTGTCTCTGTGTTAGTTCCTGTCTTTCTCTGTGTTAGTGTCTGTCTGTCTCTGTGTTAGTGTCTGGCCGTCTCTGCGTTCGTGTCTGGCCGTCTCTGTGTTAGTGTCTGGCCGTCTCTGCGTTGTGCCTAACTGTCTGAAAGTGGGCACAGAGTACGTGAGGATGGCCAGGGTTTCAATCCAGAGCCGTAATCATTCATCTTAATTCTGTGTCAAAAAAACTGTCTATTTTTCTGCATATCTAAGCATTCCTCTTGAGCTGTCTGTATCCTCCTGACTGGTGTTTCTCCGCATCTCTGCTAAAATCTGGATAAAACATTTAAAGGAATGTGAGTCTTATTCAGCACATTTAGTTATTGCTTGATTTTCTAAAGTCTACCAACCTTGCCAGCAGGATAGATAAGATAATAGGACAAGCTAGCTACTCTAACTTGATAGCCTGAAATCGCTTCTTGGTAGCTAATTAAGACGAGGTTGGGAGATTGGGAACCTATCTGGGCTAGCTAAAGCTAACTTCTTAAAATTGCTATGTGACTAGCAGTATTACAGAGAAAAATCAATTCATAATAAAAAAAATTCAACAGGACAAATCTGAGGGGGCACGTGCCCCTCATGTTACATTTTAGCAGACACTCTTATCCAGAGTGACTTACATTAGTGAATGCATACATTTCATACATTTTATTTTTTTCTGCGCTTGCCCCCCGTGGGAATCGAACCCACAACCCTGTCGTTGCAAACACCATGCTCTACCAACTGAGCTACAGGGAAGCCCTCTGTCGCAATCCGTTCAAAACTTATTGTAATTGTTTTCCCTTGTAGGATGGTAAAAGTTAGGGTGACTAAATCAATGGAGGCCTGAGCAACAAAAAAAGTCTTAATAAATCAGGAAAATAGCATCGCATCAGCTAGGCTAGGATGCTGTGAGAGAATTAATGCTTCCTGACAGGCGCGCCGTTGATCTCGTCATCTTTCTTCTCAAATCCGGAGGACAATAAACAGCATAGAGGTAAGATAGATGATGACATGTTGTAGTGGCATATTTTACTGTACAGTGTTCATATTAATGTGAAGTTCCTGGGGGGGGTTTTCAAAGACGTCTCACAAAAAAACAAGCGTATCTCTGTGAAATGTCAACAGAGAACTGAGCCTACCACAAGCTTTTAATTTTCAAAGACTTTTACTTTTAAATTCCGCTCGTGTCATGCAAATTTTTCTATTTTTGCGAAGCACATAAACAACTTGGAAGATGTCGACCACAAATGTAAAAATCCTCAAAGGTTTTGTAGGTAAAGCTGCATCACTATGTCAACTGAGCTCGGTGCTTATTATTGGATGTATTTGGTTAACGAAATGCGACTTTTTGAATGTAATGCTGATGATAGGTCAGAGAAAGGCCACGCTGAACGATACAGAACATGAACAATCATATTTGTCTTGGTAGAATGTATTTTATAACGTAAGGAAGGGAAATGTCATCACCAAGCGTGTGTTTTAACCCACTCTGGGCGGAGTGGTGGACACCCTACAGTGTGGCTGAGGGAGAGAGCCTGTGAGGTCATTTGATGTCATAATTATAGTGGCTTGTCATACAGAGTGCTGGCTAGCTGCTGGGATCACTCAGTCTCTACCCCGGTCTCTACCCCAGCCTCTACTCCAGTCTCTACCCCAGTCTCTACCCCAGTCTCTACCCCAGTCTCTACTCCAGTGTCTACCCCACTCTCTACCCCAATCTCTACCCCAGTCTCTATACCAGTCTCTACCCCAATCTCTACCCCAGTCTCTACCCCAGTCTCTATACCAGTCTCTACCCCAGTCTCTACCCCAGTCTCTACTCCAGTCTCTACCCCAGTCTCTATACCAGTCTCTACCCCAGTCTCTACTCCAGTCTCTACCCCAGTCTCTACTCCAGTGTCTACCCCAGTCTCTACCCCAGTCTCTATACCAGTCTCTACCCCAGTCTCTACTCCATACTCCAGTCTCTACTCCAGTCTCTACCCCAGTCTCTACCCCAGTCTCTATACCAGTCTCTACCCCAGTCTCTGCTCCATACTCCAGTCTCTACTCCAGTCTCTACCCCAGTCTCTACTCCAGTCTCTACTCCAGTCTCTACTCCAGTCTCTACCCCAGTCTCTATACCAGTCTCTACCCCAGTCTCTACTCCATACTCCAGTCTCTAACCCAGTCTCTACCCCAGTCTCTACCCCAGTCTCTACTCCAGTCACTACTCCAGTCTCTACCCAGTCTCTACTCCAGTCTCTACTCCAGTCTCTACCCAGTCTCTACTCCAGTCTCTACTCCAGTCTCTACTCCAGTCTCTATACCAGTCTCTACCCCAGTCTCTACTCCATACTCCAGTCTCTACCCCAGTCTCTACCCCAATCTCTACCCCAGTCTCTACTCCAGTCTCTACCCCAGTCTCTACCCCAGTCTCTACTCCAGTCTCTACTCCAGTCTCTACCCAGGCTCTACTCCAGTCTCTACCCCAGTCTCTACCCCAGTCTCTATACCAGTCTCTACCCCAGTCTCTACTCCATACTCCAGTCTCTACTCCAGTCTCTACCCCAGTCTCTACTCCAGGCTCTACCCCAGTCTCTACTCCATACTCTACCCCAGTCTCTACCCCAGTCTCTACTCCAGTCTCTACTCCAGTCTCTACCCCAGTCTCTACCCCAGTCTCTACCCCAGTCTCTACTCCAGTCACTAATCCAGTCTCTACCCAGTCTCTACTCCAGTCTCTACTCCAGTCTCTACCCAGTCTCTACTCCAGTCTCTACTCCAGTCTCTACTCCAGTCTCTACCCCAGTCTCTATACCAGTCTCTACCCCAGTCTCTACTCCATACTCCAGTCTCTACCCCAGTCTCTACCCCAATCTCTACCCCAGTCTCTACTCCAGTCTCTACCCCAGTCTCTACCCCAGTCTCTACTCCAGTCTCTACTCCAGTCTCTACCCAGGCTCTACTCCAGTCTCTACCCCAGTCTCTACCCCAGTCTCTATACCAGTCTCTACCCCAGTCTCTACTCCATACTCCAGTCTCTACTCCAGTCTCTACCCCAGTCTCTACTCCAGTCTCTACCCCAGTCTCTACTCCATACTCTACCCCAGTCTCTACCCCAGTCTCTACTCCAGTCTCTACTCCAGTCTCTACCCCAGTCTCTATACCAGTCTCTACTCCAGTCTCTACTCCAGTCTCTACTCCAGTCTCTACACCAGTCTCTACTCCAGTCTCTACTCCAGTCTCTACTCCAGTCTATATACCAGTCTCTACCCCAGTCTCTACTCCATACTCCAGTCTCTACCCCAGTCTCTACCCCAGTCTCTACTCCAGTCTCTACCCCAGTCTCTACCCCAGTCTCTACTCCAGTCTCTACTCCAGTCTCTACCCAGTCTCTACTCCAGTCTCTACCCCAGTCTCTACCCCAGTCTCTACTCCATACCCCAGTCTCTACTCCAGTCTCTACCCTAGTCTCTACCCCAGTCTCTACTCCATACCCCAGTCTCTACTCCAGTCTCTACCCAGTCTCTACTCCAGTCTCTACTCCAGTCTCTACCCCAGTCTCTACTCCAGTCTCTACTCCAGTCTCTACCCCAGTCTCTACTCCAGTCTCTACCCCAGTCTCTACTCCAGTCTCTACTCCAGTCTCTACCCCAGTCTCTACCCCAGTCTCTACTCCAGTCTCTACTCCAGTCTCTACCCCAGTCTCTACTCCAGTCTCTACTCCAGTCTCTACCCCAGTCTCTACTCCAGTCTCTACTCCAGTCTCTACCCCAGTCACACGGCACAGCAACTCTGGAGAGAGAACAAAACCGTCTCTAGTCTTCATATGTATCACTTCATTATGACGGTTTAACAGGAGCATTAGGACACAGAGGAAAAGGAGATTAACAGCTTAGTAAGTGAACTGAACCAGGGATTGGTTCCCCTGATGATGAGGACAGTGTGTGGATCTGTAGTCAGCTGTGCTGACCACTATGGGACAAACTCTGTTGAAAGAGTCACATCTCCAGGGGTCAATAGTCACCTTTCTATTAAGTTGGCTCTATTAGCTTACAGGTGTGCTGAGAACAGTGCATGCTTACCCCCCCCCCCCCCAAAAAAATGACTTTTCTACAACTTTGCATAATTCCGAATCTCATTGCGAGCCGACACCCTGTATTTAAACATGGTAATGAAATAGCTAGCGCTGCCATGTTGTTTTCTGAGAGATGAACGCTTCTCTTTCTTAACGCTTCCTCACTGTCTAGTTATGAACCTCTCCGTATGCACTCTACCCTTTAATGGACAGTCAATTATAGTCAACTCAGCATATTTAAGTTAAGCCAGTGGTCTGCGTGCATGTACAACAAGGCCACCTGATTAATACACTGCTTATAATCATGTATAATAATCATCTCATTGGATAAGTCCCAAATGGCCCCCTATTCCCCATATAGTGCACTAGTTTTGCCCATGGCCCAGGTCAAATGTAGTGCACTAAATACAGAATAAGGTGTAATTTGGGATGCATCCCATCTGGTTTTGAAACCCTATTCCACACAGACCAAACAGGCGTATCATTAATTGTATTGTCTCAACGCTACCTGTATATTATGGTAATTGGATAACACATTGTTTTCTTGTGAGAGCAGTACCGTCCATATGATCTATTGCTGAATACATTATACCTCAGACGGAGGAGGGGGATTTATATACAACCAACACTGAAACATTGAATCACTGTGTTTTTATTGTCACTGGGGATTGTATAGGATACATGCACAACGTAAAGCAATGGTCTCTTCTATATGCCAAGGATGATATAGGATGGATAGGTGATTGGCTAATTGGCCCCTAACTCAACATGATTCCATGGCAACATCTCTATGGAGTGGACAACTAATGACCCATATGGGCTCTGGTCTAAAGTAGTGCACTATGAAGGGAATAGGGCTCTGGTCTAAAGTAGTGCACTATATAGGGACTAGGGCTCTGGTCTAAAGTAGTGCACTATGAAGGGAATAGGGCTCTGGTCTAAAGTAGTGCACTATATAGGGACTAGGGCTCTGGTCTAAAGTAGTGCACTATATATGTTCTGTTATAATATCCACCCTGCACAGCCAGAAGAGGACTGGCCACCCCTCATAGCCTGGTTCCTCTCTAGGTTTCTTGCTAGGTTTTTGGCCTTTCTAGGGAGTTTTTCCTAGGGAGTTTTTCCTAGCCACCGTGCTTCTTTCACATGCATTGCTTGCTGTTTGGGGTTTTAGGCTGGGTTTCTGTACAGCACTTGAGATATCAGCTGATGTACGAAGGGCTATATAAATACATTTGATTTGATTTGATTTGATATAGGGACAAGGGCTCTGGTCTAAAGTAGTGCACTATATAGGGAATAGGGTGTAGGTTGAAATTTGGAACGTACCCCATGTGTCTTGATGCACTTACACGATCATCTAATGATATAATGTGTTATAACTCATAGTTCATCTAATGATATAATGAGTTATAACTCATAGTTCATCTAATGATATAATGTGAGTTATAACTCATAGTTCATCTAATGATATAATGTGTTATAACTCATAGTTCATCTAATGATATAATGTGAGTTAGAACTCATAGTTCATCTAATGATATAATGAGTTATAACTCATAGTTCATCTAATGATATAATGTGTTATAACTCATAGTTCATCTAATGATATAATGTGTTATAACTCATAGTTCATCTAATGATATAATGAGTTATAACTCATAGTTCATCTAATGATATAATGTGAGTTATAACTCATAGTTCATCTAATGATATAATGTGTTATAACTCATAGTTCATCTAATGATATAATGTGAGTTAGAACTCATAGTTCATCTAATGATATAATGTGTTATAACTCATAGTTCATCTAATGATATAATGTGTTATAACTCATAGTTCATCTAATGATATAATGTGAGTTATATCTCATAGTTCATCTAATGATATAATGTGTTATAACTCATAGTTCATCTAATGATATAATGTGTTATAACTCATAGTTCATCTAATGATATAATGTGTTATAACTCATAGTTCATCTAATGATATAATGTGTTATAACTCATAGTTCATCTAATGATATAATGTGAGTTAGAACTCATAGTTCATCTAATGACATAATGTGTTATAACTCATAGTTCATCTATTGATATAATGTGTTATAACTCATAGTTCATCTGATGATATAATGTGTTATAACTCATAGTTCATCTAATGATATAATGTGTTATAACTCATAGTTCATCTAATGATATAATGTGTTATAACTCATAGTTCATCTGATGATATAATGTGTTATAACTCATAGTTCATCTAATGATATAATGTGTTATAACTCATAGTTCATCTAATGATATAATGTGTTATAACTCATAGTTCATCTAATGATATAATGTGTTATAACTCATAGTTCATCTAATGATATAATGTGAGTTAGAACTCATAGTTCATCTAATGATATAATGTGTTATAACTCATAGTTCATCTAATGATATAATGTGAGTTAGAACTCATAGTTCATCTAATGATATAATGTGTTATAACTCATAGTTCATCTAATGATATAATGTGAGTTAGAACTCATACTTCATCTAATGATATAATGTGTTATAACTCATAGTTCATCTAATGATATAATGTGTTATAACGCATAGTTCATCTAATGATATAACTCACGGTTCATCTCATACTCTCCATGGTAATAAATATAGAACCATCTGGTGTAAATTCTCAATGTGACCGGAAGGACACTTCTTGTGTTTTTCCCCCCTGCATGCCTGTCTCTGCATGGCTTCGGTTTGTGTGTGCATTACTGTGAGTGTGTATGTGTGTGCGTGTGTGTGTGGGGGGGGAGGTTCTCTCTACATAAGGACCTTGCGGTTGAGGGGAGCGCCCGTATCGAGAGGCACCCCATTGTTTTATTAATGTAGGCTGGGTAAAATGGAAGCTGTGGTGCCCAGGTTGTCCCAAGATGGAGCCAATGGAATCATTGGCTATCCATCTCTGTCAATATCCCAGGGAGGGGAGGCTTCTGCAGTACCTGGGGAGAGAGAGAGAGATCAGGTGAGTATGTATGGATGCCACAACGATGCCCTTAGCCAACGCATTGCTGGCTTAGCTTCCATACATATATATCCCACCAGGACAAAGGGATCATGCATGTGTGGATGTTAACAGTGTTAAGTGAAGATAGGAATCAGATGGCCAACCATCTACTCAGTTTAGCGTGGCCCACACTAAGAGAGTTCAGTTTAGCGTGGCCCACACTAAGATAGTTCAGTTTAGCGTGGCCCACACTAAGAGAGTTCAGTTTAGCACGGCCCACACTAAGAGAGTTCAGTTTAGCGTGGCCCACACTAAGATAGTTCAGTTTAGCGTGGCCCACACTAAGAGAGTTCAGTTTAGCGTGGCCCACACTAAGATAGTTCAGTTTAGCATGGCCCACACTAAGAGAGTTCAGTTTAGCATGGCCCACACTAAGAGAGTTCAGTTTAGCGTGGCCCACACTAAGAGAGTTCAGTTTAGCGTGGCCCACACTAAGAGAGTTCAGTTTAGCGTGGCCCACACTAAGAGAGTTCAGTTTAGCATGGCCCACACTAAGACAGTTCAGTTTAGCACGGCCCACACTAAGAGAGTTCAGTTTAGCACGGCCCACACTAAGAGAGTTCAGTTTAGCATGGCCCACACTAAGACAGTTCAGTTTAGCATGGCCCACACTAAGAGAGTTCAGTTTAGCATGGCCCACACTAAGAGAGTTCAGTTTAGCGTGGCCCACACTAAGAGAGTTCAGTTTAGCATGGCCCACACTAAGACAGTTCAGTTTAGCACGGCCCACACTAAGAGAGTTCAGTTTAGCATGGCCCACACTAAGAGAGTTCAGTTTAGCATGGCCCACACTAAGAGAGTTCAGTTTAGCGTGGCCCACACTAAGAGAGTTCAGTTTAGCATGGCCCACACTAAGAGAGTTCAGTTTAGCGTGGCCCACACTAGGAGAGTTCAGTTTAGCGTGGCCCACACTAAGATAGTGTCACGTCCTGACCAGTAAAAGGGGTTATTTGTTATTGTAGTTTGGTCAGGGCGTGGCAGGGGGTGTTTGTTTTGTGTGTTTCGGGGTTTTTGGTTTATGTTCTAGATTATATATTTCTATGTGTTTATCTAGCTTGTCTATTTCTATGTTAGTTTTGTCAATGACCTCCAATTAGAGGCAGCTGGTTGTTGTTGTCTCTGATTGGAGGCCATATTTAGTTGGGTTAGTTTTCACTTGTGTTTGTGGGTGGTTGTTTCCTGTATAGTTTGTGCACATTACGGGACTGTTTTCGTCGTTTGTTTTGTTTAAGTGTTTTTTCCTTCAATAGATTAAGAAGATGCTCAATATACCCGCTGCATTTTGGTCCCCTCCTTACGACGACCGTTACAGATAGTTAATGACAAGACAACGTAATCCCTCGTGTTATGACACACAAGGGCTGGAAAGATAAACAAAAAAACACATCAACGTATACGGCAAAGAACACTACGTTTGGTCTATCATGCATCAACACACACATGTTGTACTGACCCAAACCCAGCAATAGCCTGAGGATAAGAGCAGTGAACAGCTGGCAGACACATTTGGCCCGTCACACACTGTTAGACAGGACTTAGTCTGGAGGGGAAAACCCACTTTAAATGATACCTAGTTAATAGACTCTGTTTGGGGAAACATCAGCAAGCTGTTGTATCCAACTGCTTCATTAACCTGGTAGGGTGGTATCTATCAAAACGCTGTCCATATTAGGACATGCTCAGTCTCAGCAGGACTTGTCTCAGTGTTGGTGTGTCTGGCCGGGTTTCAATCCGAGGCTTGTTGTAGAATGAGCCGTAATCTGCAGCGTTTACCATGACTGCTATGGTAGTGGATGAGGGTTCATTGCCTTTTAAAAAGTGAGTTGTCAACATCGTTTTACAATGAGTTTAGGATTCAATCCCAACCTCAGTCTGAGAGTCGTACTGAGACTGTGGCTGTCCTAGTACTCCAGCACACTGTGATCTCCAGCACACTGCCATCTCCAGCACACTGTGATCTCCAGCACACTGCCATCTCCAGCACACTGCCATCTCCAGCACACTGTGATCTCCAGCACACTGCCATCTCCAGCACACTGCCATCTCCAGCACACTGCCATCTCCAGCACACTGCCAACTCCAACACACTGCAAACTCCAGCACACTGCCATCTCCAGCACACTGCCAACTCCAGCACACTGCCAACTCCAGCACACTGCCATCTCCAGCACACTGCCATCTCCAGCACACTGCCAACTCCAGCACACTGTGATCTCCAGCACACTGCCATCTCCAGCACACTGTGATCTCCAGCACACTGCCAACTCCAGCACACTGTGATCTCCAGCACAGAACTCTACCAAATGTTTGATCTTTGGTAATTATAAATGAGAAGACCATAAAATGTGACATGTCAGCATTATTGTCTGATTCTTGTTACAGTACCTCTCTAACGTTGTCGGCTACAGTACCTCTCTAAGCACTACAACTCCCCATCCAGAGTCCCTGTCACACCAGAGCGTTGGTAGAAAGCTGTTGTCTTCCTGTCATACAGGGATGGTGCTTAATTGTCCCTATTAAAGAGGTTGACCTTGTTGAGATTTAATTAATTAGTGTTGTGTGAAGGTTAATTAGATTGGGAGATGTCCATGCATCACAGACCCCTTGTCTTTTAACTCACCCTGGCAGACCAGAAGCAACCTGGTCGTCATTCAACTGCTAGTGTGAAATATTAAATGTGATATTCTAGACATTTACATCATAATGCTCATTGACTCGATGACCTGAGAGGCACATGTGCTGTATGGAAATGATTTAGTAAAATCAGGGTCTTAAGAAAGGAATCCCCCGCAGTCGATATTGTACCATTCCACGTTTGACAGATTTTCCATGATCTTCGGTGTAGTAAGTAAGTAGCCTTGTACGAGCCAGAACGGTACACCCCCTGGACAGGACACTAGTCTATCTCCTGTTACTGTAGTGAGACAGCTTGATGTACCAGTACACCCCCTGGACAGGACACTAGTCTATCTCCTGTTACTGTAGTGAGACAGCTTGATGTACCAGTACACCCCCTGGACAGGACACTAGTCTGTCTCCTGTTTCTGTAGTGAAGCAGCTTGATGTACCAGTACACCCCCTGGACAGGACACTAGTCTATCTCCTGTTACTGTAGTGAGGCAGCTTGATGTACCAGTACACCTGGACAGGACACTAGTCTATCTCCTGTTTCTGTAGTGAGACAGCTTGATGTACCAGTACACCCCCTGGACAGGACACTAGTCTATATCCTGTTACTGTAGTGAGACAGCTTGATGTACCAGGACACCCCCTGGACAGGACACTAGTCTATCTCCTGTTTCTGTAGTGAGACAGCTTGATGTACCAGGACACCCCCTGGACAGGACACTAGTCTATCTCCTGTTTCTGTAGTGAGGCAGCTTGATGTACCAGTACACCCCCTGGACAGGACACTAGTCTATCTCCTGTTTCTGTAGTGAGACAGCTTGATGTACCAGTACACCCCCTGGACTGGACACTAGTCTATCTCCTGTTTCTGTAGTGAGGCAGCTTGATGTACCAGTACACCCCCTGGACAGGACACTAGTCTATCTCCTGTTACTGTAGTGAGACAGCTTGATGTACCAGTACACCCCCTGGACAGGACACTAGTCTATCTCCTGTTTCTGTAGTGAGGCAGCTTGATGTACCAGTACACCCCCTGGACAGGACACTAGTCTGTCTCCTGTTTCTGTAGTGAAGCAGCTTGATGTACCAGTACACCCCCTGGACAGGACACTAGTCTATCTCCTGTTTCTGTAGTGAGGCAGCTTGATGTACCAGTACACCCCCTGGACAGGACACTAGTCTGTCTCCTGTTTCTGTAGTGAGACAGCTTGATGTACCAGTACACCCCCTGGACAGGACACTAGTCTATCTCCTGTTTCTGTATCGCATGAGACAGCTTGATGTACCAGTACACCCCCTGTACAGGACACTAGTCTATCTCCTGTTTCTGTAGTGAGGCAGCTTGATGTACCAGTACACCCCCTGGACAGGACACTAGTCTATCTCCTGTTTCTGTAGTGAGACAGCTTGACACTAGTCTACTTATAAATCACCTTTTAAAAAAATCATCGGAATAGAACAAATGTACACTTCCGCCGAAGTTGGTCCCTCTCCTTGTTCGGGCGACGTTCGGCGGTCGACGTCACCGACCTTCTAGCCATCGCCGATCCACTTTTCATTTTCCATTGGTTTTGTCTTGTCTTCCATCACACCTGGTTCCAATTCCATCAATTACATGTTGTGTATTTAACCCTCTGTTCCCCCCATGTCCATGTCCTTGTCCGTAATTGTTTCTTGTTAGTGTTTGTGCACGGTATGCTGGTATTTACCGGGTTTTGTTTGACCCATTTCATGTATTGTTCTGTTGACTGTGTTTTATGTTTATTAAACACCATCGTTGTAAATCAGTTTTCGCTCTCCTGCGCCTGACTTCTCTGCTGCCAGTACGCACCCCACTACAGAATCGATTTGGATAATGTACAGCAATCGTAGTTTGACTTAAACCCATTGAAACATAACCCATGTTATTTTCTTTATCACAGAGACTAAAAGCTTGCATGTTGTGGCATGTATTGAATAGCTGGCGTTGAGGAAATACGTGCGAGTAACAGAATCGATGGTGAATTACAGATTTTACAAGGAGCACAATGCAACCATTTCAGCCGTCTGTATTGACATGTGCGTTTTGTTATTGTTACTGCCATGGTTGAATGATGCATTTATATAGATGTCCTTCATAATATACAACACAAGACTGATATGATTTGTCTGATATGGCTTCAATTCATGCTTTCTGAGAGAGGAGTTGATCCTTCATTAAACCACTTGCAACTAAACTAAAGGGTTAATTGTTTAAGTTCAACTTGCAACTAAACCAAAGGGTTAATTGTTTAAGCTTAACTTGGACCAGAACTAAAGGGTTAATTGTTTAAGCTCAACTTGCAACTGAACTAAAGGGTTAATTGTTTAAGCTCAACTTGCAACTAAACCAAAGGGTTAATTGTTTAAGCTCAACTTGCAACTGAACTAAAGGGTTAATTGTTTAAGCTCAACTTGCAACTGAACTAAAGGGTTAATTGTTTAAGCTCAACTTGCAACTAAACCAAAGGGTTAATTGTTTAAGCTCAACTTGCTAATAAACTAAAGGGTTAATTGTTTAAGCTCAACTTGCAACTGAACTAAAGGGTTAATTGTTTAAGCTCAACTTGCAACTAAACCAAAGGGTTAATTGTTTAAGCTCAACTTGCAACTGAACTAAAGGGTTAATTGTTTAAGCTTAACTTGGACCAGAACTAAAGGGTTAATTGTTTAAGCTCAACTTGCAACTGAACTAAAGGGTTAATTGTTTAAGCTCAACTTGCTAATAAACTAAAGGGTTAATTGTTTAAGCTCAACTTGCAACTGAACTAAAGGGTTAATTGTTTAAGCTCAACTTGCAACTAAACCAAAGGGTTAATTGTTTAAGCTCAACTTGCAACTGAACTAAAGGGTTAATTGTTTAAGCTTAACTTGGACCAGAACTAAAGGGTTAATTGTTTAAGCTCAACTTGCAACTAAACTAAAGGGTTAATTGTTTAAGCTGTAGGCCTACATGATTTTCAACCCCAGATAGATTTAATGATATAATCAAAGAATCAACAAGAACATGAAAAGAGAAAGATATTAAATCAAGAACCACACAGTTCTGGCAAAAAGTTTCGGTCTTTTGATAATAATTGATGCAAAGAGCCCCCTTTCCTCCCCCCCAATAACTATTCATATACTGTCACGGATCCCTCCGGTACTGCTGCTCATTCCGTGTACCAGTTCCGGAGTTCTACGTCACCGGCTTCTAGGTGTCACTGAAATGGGTCATTACCACCAACCCCGGACTGTCTTGTCTAATTACGCACACCTGGTTCCTATTTCCCCCTGATTCAAAATTGTATATATGTGCCCTCTGTTCGCCATTGTCTTGTAGGTTATTGTTACCATGTCCGCTGGTCCTGTGAGTACCTGTGTTGTTGTTTCAGGCTGTCGTGTTTTGTGCAATTGTTATTACGGGTCTCGTCCCGTGTATTTATTAGAGGTTAAACCTCTGTCTTTTG
The DNA here is from genome assembly GCF_965601325.2 of Salmo salar. NCBI lineage: Eukaryota > Metazoa > Chordata > Actinopteri > Salmoniformes > Salmonidae > Salmo > Salmo salar. The sequence continues at coordinate 93,140,011 of NC_138295.1, forward strand.
TTTGGGTTTACATCCCTGTGTTTTTGTATATGTGTTTGTTTTGGGCTTCGTCCCCGTGCCTTTTCATGGCATGTTGTATTGTTGGGTGGAGTATCCCCTATTACGTATTCCTGCGCCTGTCTCTAATAATTTATACAACGTGACATATATTCTACTGTGCTAGTTCCTAATAGTTCCTAATAGCCATGACTTTATTGCCTTGGATGAAATACTGCCAACTCTGAGGGACTGGTTATTTTAAATGGAGGATTAATTGCGTAGTGTATTATGTTCCCATTGTTTGTGTGTATAATATAAAAGGGTTTCCATTTACATTTGATAGCATGACTATGGATTTAAACATAATTGAAATTGATTCCTGCAGGGGGCTGGAGCCCTGCCCATAATAATACAGATGTTTATCCAGCTCCAACTTGACAGACAATTACAGTTTGATGAATATGTAGTTAGTGTCTATAACCCTCCCTGTTTGGTTAACTTTAAATGGATGTTTTGGGTCTGGTGGGGCTAGAGTCACCATTGTAACAAACTCTAGTTTAGGAGCATTATTTACAGATGACAGATACAGTATCAAAGTAGTGCCAAGTTGAAAGTCACTGAGCTCTTCAGTAAATTGGCCATTCTACTGCCAAGGTTTGTCTATGGAGATTGCATGGCTGTGTGCTCGATTTTATACACCTGTCAGCAACGGATGTGACTGAAATAACTGACTCCATCAATTTGAAGGGGTGTCCACATACTTTTGTATACATAGTGTATGCACAAAGCCATTAAATTGACCAGTTATGTTTTACAGGTTATGTTTGACCAAATGCTATGTTATGTATTTTCTCAGACACCTGAATGGTAGAAAGTGTTAAAAAGCACTCTGATAGGGAATATGTTTCCACTCAGTATCGATCAATATGTACATGTATAGATAGGTTTCCATCCTTTTGGCCACAGATTTTCACGTGAATATTATACGAAAATATGTGTATTTTCCCACCAATGGTTGACATTGTAGTCTAGTATCCTGAGGGCCTCAGACCCTCTCTACTCCAGTAGTCCAGTATCCTGAGGGCCTCAGAGACCCTCTCTACTCCAGTAGTCCAGTATCCTGAGGGCCTCAGACCCTCTCTACTCCAGTAGTCTAGTATCCTGAGGGCCTCAGACCCTCTCTACTCCAGTAGTCCAGTATCCTGAGGGCCTCAGACCCTCTCTACTCCAGTAGTCCAGTATCCTGAGGGTCTCAGAGACCCTCTCTACTCCAGTAGTCCAGTATCCTGAGGGTCTCCAGTAGTCCAGTATCCTGAGGGTCTCCAGTAGTCCAGTATCCTGAGGGTCTCCAGTAGTCCAGTATCCTGAAGGTCTCAGAGACCCTCTCTACTCCAGTAGTCCAGTATCCTGAGGGTCACCAGTAGTCCAGTATCCTGAAGGTCTCAGAGACCCTCTCTACTCCAGTAGTCCAGTATCCTGAGGGTCTCCAGTAGTCCAGTATCCTGAGGGTCTCAGAGACCCTCTCTACTCCAGTAGTCCAGTATCCTGAGGGTCTCAGAGACCCTCTCTACTCCAGTAGTCCAGTATCCTGAGGGTCTCCAGTAGTCCAGTATCCTGAAGGTCTCAGAGACCCTCTCTACTCCAGTAGTCCAGTATCCTGAGGGTCTCCAGTAGTCCAGTATCCTGAGGGTCTCAGAGACCCTCTCTACTCCAGTAGTCCAGTATCCTGAGGGCCTCAGAGACCCTCTCTACTCCAGTAGTCCAGTATCCTGAGGGTCTCAGAGACCCTCTCTACTCCAGTAGTCCAGTATCCTGAGGGTCTCCAGTAGTCTAGTATCCTGAGGGTCTCAGAGACCCTCTCTACTCCAGTAGTCCAGTATCCTGAGGGTATCAGAGACCCTCTCTACTCCAGTAGTCCAGTATCCTGAGGGTCTCAGAGACCCTCTCTACTCCAGTAGTCCAGTATCCTGAGGGCCTCAGACCCTCTCTACTCCAGTAGTCCAGTATCCTGAGGGCCTCAGAGACCCTCTCTACTCCAGTAGTCCAGTATCCTGAGGGCCTCCAGTAGTCCAGTATCCTGAGGGCCTCCAGTAGTCCAGTATCCTGAGGGTCTCCAGTAGTCCAGTATCCTGAAGGTCTCAGAGACCCTCTCTACTCCAGTAGTCTAGTATCCTGAGGGCCTCAGAGACCCTCTCTACTCCAGTAGTCCAGTATCCTGAGGGTATCAGAGACCTTAATTTCTCCTTGGTAATGTTATTAACCGTTAGGACTTAAAGCAGCCATTTATTTAAATTCATATAATCTTTTTTCCCCTAAGCTTCTCATCTTACTGCTGTTCCTCTAAACCACATTTCCATGTTTTTCTGATAAAAATGAGAGAAAGGAAGGGGACCGTAGGACGTTAACTGCACTTCTGCACTTCTTTCTCTACCTCTCTCTCATCCCACCTCTTTCTCTCCCCCTCTCTCTCTCTATCCCCCCTCTCTTCTTCGTTCTGATAGATCAATAAGGCTTTTAGAGGAGCTGGAGAGAAGAGGCCTGTTGATAGGGAATCAGCCTGCTCTTTCCACCTGTACAGACCGACTGATGTGTCTGATGATACCTATTCACACACCACGCGTCAGTACGCGTCCCAAATGGCATCCTATTCACTATATAGCGCACTACTCTTGACCACAGTGCACTATGCAGGGAATCATTTGGGACACAGCCTGTATCTCTGAGAAGCAGGGCCACAGTCAGTTAGGAGCGTTTTTGTTTTGATGCCATTCTGGAAAATCAATACCGCTTTGACCTCCTCTGACCACCTCAGCCATTCCCGTGTCACATGACTTGACAGGTGGGATTCAGAAGCTAATAAGATATAGTTACTGCACTAGGAATGGAGGATCTCGTAGAGAGATATCGAAATGTTCATTCTCCCAAGCAGAATAAGTCCACTTTGTTACAGACGTCAGACAAGATGTGAAGAAATCACTAGGAACTCCAGGACATTGATAGAAGGACATTATTGTTCTGTGAAGTGTGTTTTTTATATATAAATGGAGGGAAGAGTGTAGAGACTTCAAACAGCTTATATTGACAAGCTAAAGGGTACCGTTGAAGGTCAGTTCACTTGGAACCTATAGAATGTATTGTTCAGTGTATTTATTTGGTCTTTTTACATTAATTCCTCTTGCGTTTAAGAGCACTGAGAGAAAAGGAATATAAAGAAATGAAATTGAATTGGCATCGGTAGTGATCAGCAGGCTTTAGAGTTCCATAGATGACCTCAGCCATTCTGACCTTTTAGGGTCAATTTATATTACACAAAAGGAACACAGCTGTTAAAACAGATGTGGATTGGACATATACAGTACATGCATAAAGACATCAATCAGACCTGTCCTGTTAGTTCAATATCAATATGCTTTTATTGTTCAACTTTATTATATTCCATATATCTGAATGTACTTGAACTCACTAATCCATTCACTATTCACAATCTAATTTAACACTTACAGTGACGTTATACAATGACCTAAGGTAACGTTAAAAGCATTGTTTTGTGATTTCAACATAACATTGAAATAATAATTCAGTGTCTACGCCATGATTGTGGAATGGGAATTAAATATACTTGGAGAAATGAATGTGTGTGGCGAGGCCTGAAAAAGAAGACTAACAGCCAAAGCTCTATATAATAGATTTATGGACAGTAGACCACAGCAGAGGGAAGATCATTTCAGATCTGTACGTTCGCTTATAAATTACCATGGTGTGTGTGGGGGGAGGGGGGGGGGAATTGAAGAGGACTGCATCCCAAATGGCCCACTGTTCCCAATGTAGTGCACTCCTTTTGACCAGGGCCGACAAGGGCCTACAACAGGGTGCCATTTGGGACTCAGACCTGGTGATAAAGAGAGCCAGCAATTCTTCCATTTGATGTAATCATAGTGTCGGTGTGGGCCAGACAAGGCACTGGGTAGATTTATCCCCTGCTCTGCTAGTTCCTGACAGCAGGATCTGATACGACTAGCTCTAAAATGGAGAATCTGTCATTGAGATCATGCAAATGTATGTAGCTAACAGCTTATAGCATAGTAATTACTCTCTCTGTCTCTCTGTCTGGTAGAGCAGGGTATCCGTGTTGCAGAGCAGGGTATCCGTGTTGCAGAGCAGGGTATCCGTGTTGCAGAGCAGGGTATCCGTGTTGCAGAGCAGGGTATCCGTGTTGCAGAGCAGGGTATCCGTGTTGCAGAGCAGGGTATCCGTGTTGCAGAGCAGGGTATCCCTGTTGCAGAGCAGGGTATCGTCTGTTGCAGAGCAGGGTATCTCTGTTGCAGAGCAGGGTATCTCTGTTGCAGAGCAGGGTATCTCTGTTGCAGATGTGAAATGCATATAAAATCGGTCTTCTCACAAAAACATCTGTAGCGGCTGAACTATTATGACCACTCTATGGAAAGGGGAGACTCTCACCAACACGATGCTGGTCTCCATTTACCTCTAAACCCCCCACAAATGTCAAGGGACTTGTCTGAAGGTAACCGGTACCTGTTTTTAAAAAAATTATGGAAGTATGAAGGTAGTTATGTGCCTACCCCAAAAAAAGGGGTTAAATACTGTGCGTAAAAAAAAAATATACTAAATATTTCTAGATTAAAAAAAAATATCTCCTAAATTCAAGACAGACATTATAAAACCTTTTTTCCTATGATTTATTATTTTACTGTTTGTTTTGCCATTTATGAATGTTATTCAATGTGTTTCGATGTGATTTAGTAGTAAAGACCAAAACAATTTTTTATTTTTGTAATATTTTTATGCTTTATAACCTAATCCTAAGCCTAACCTTATCAAGCAGTTGCTTATACACAGATATTGTGTTGATAGTGAGACCATCTGTAGAGAGTCTGGATTTTCTATCTGTAGAAGATCCAAATAAAGTGACCCAATCTTAAAACCTGTCCTTTCATATTTGCCTCAATGTTCTGCATCCCAAATGGCACTCTATTCCCTTTATAGTGCACTACTTTCTACCAGGGCCCTATGGAGGCCAGGTCAAAAGTAGTGCACTATATAGGGAACAGAGTGCCTTAGATCCTTAAAGGTGCAATATGTAACCTTTTGGGCGACCAGACCAAATTCACATAGAAGTAAGAGTTATAGATCTGTGATTCTCATTGAAAGCAAGTCTAAGATGTGGTGGATCTCTTCTATGTGTGCTATTTCTAATGCTTCCAGTGCTTAAGTAATATTTTTTGCGTCTTTAACTTTAGGTTTTGTACAGCTGCTTCAAACTGCTGAGAATGAAATGTTCGTGATACTTCACATCGTATCATGCCTTAAAGTGCGCTTTGCAGAGATTACTCCACCATTTCCTGCTTGCTAAAATTCTAATAGTTCACCTAATTTCAGTTTAGGTGACAAAACAAGTCTAGTGTAGAGAATCATTGTACCATCCAAACCATTAGCCATTTTATTTTACTAGGCAAGTCAGTTAAGAACAAATTCTTATTTTCAATGACAGCCTATGAACTGTGGGGTTAACTTCCTTGTTCAGGGGCAGAACGACAGATGTGTACCTTGTCAGCTCGGGGATTCAATCTTGCAACCTTTCGGTTACTAGTCCAACGCTCTAACCACTAGGCTACCTGCTGTCCCTACACTCTAACCACTAGGCTACCTGCTGTCCCTACACTCTAACCACTAGGCTACCTGCCGTCCCTACACTCTAACCACTAGGCTACCTGCCGTCCCTACACTCTAACCACTAGGCTACCTGCCGTCCCTACACTCTAACCACTAGTCTACCTGCCGTCCCTACACTCTAACCACTAAGCTACCTGCCGTCCCTACACTCTAACCACTAGTCTTCCTGCCGTCCCTACACTCTAACCACTAGTCTACCTGCCGTCCCTACACTCTAACCACTAGTCTACCTGCCGTCCCTACACTCTAACCACTAGGCTACCTGCATCCCTACACTCTAACCACTAGGCTACCTGCCGTCCCTACACTCTAACCACTAGGCTACCTGCCGTCCCTACACTCTAACCACTAGGCTACCTGCCGTCCCTACACTCTAACCACTAGTCTACCTGCCGTCCCTACACTCTAACCACTAGGCTACCTGCCGTCCCTACACTCTAAACACTAGGCTACCTGCCGTCCCTCCACTCTAACCACTAGGCTACCTGCCGTCCCTCCACTCTAACCACTAGGCTACCTGCCGTCCCTACACTCTAACCACTAGGCTACCTGCCGTCCCTACACTCTAACCACTAGGCTACCTGCCGTCCCTACACTCTAACCACTAGGCTACCTGCCGTCCCTACACTCTAACCACTAGGCTACCTGCCGTCCCTACACTCTAACCACTAGGCTACCTGCCGTCCCTACACTCTAACCACTAGGCTACCTGCCGTCCCTACACTCTAACCACTAGGCTACCTGCCGTCCCTACACTCTAACCACTAGGCTACCTGCCGCCCCTACACTCTAACCACTAGGCTACCTGCCGCCCCATAGGGGCAACATTGCCAGGCAATGACACTGGAGCAACGATGAGCAAAGCAACATGGACATGAATAATATATTTCATATGAAGCAGCAGATATCAACTTAAAACTCATTAGGCCCTGGCGCTGTGCATCCATCCACTCAACTTACTGCCAGTCAAGTCAATGGCAATGCAGACATAAGGATAACTACATACATTCTAACCTAGAAGGTGTAAAATGGTATTCATCCAGCTAGCCAGCTAGCTAAACATACAAAAAACAATATAATGTAATACATGGCGAGCGAATTAGCCTGTTTGTCCCATTGACTTAGCATGGGCTGCGGTTAGCATTAGTATGAGCACCACCTTGGATATTTTCATCAGTTAAACATGACAAACTGAACACATTATGTATGTATTAAAGTATCCTGATGTAGTATTGTTGTGGAGCAACATATTTCACGCCAACATGAGTTGATTTTCGCTCCTGCTTCAGCTCACAAACGGTCGCCATGTGGAACAGCAGACTGATCACATGACCGATATCTGCGCTCTGATTGGAAGATTCCTACAAATTGCCCGCTAGGTAGAGCTGCCGATCAAGATTCCCTAGATAGTAAAAAGTTGCTCATTTTCAATATATAATAGTTGCAGTAACCAATGGGCCTTAAAAGATTGGCAGTGTATCATGGCCTTTACAGTAATGTCCAGTTTTTAACAGTGCCCCACTCCACTGACCTGAAGTGGGCATCACTTTGGTCCTTCTACAGATGATTTATAGTTCATACATATTGTTTTAATTACCCACCATGGATGTCCAACATATTTGTAGAGCCATTACTGAAATCAATACTCTGCTTTTAGTCAAAGGAATTCATTAAACAAATGTGAAGTATTTACCCAGAATGCCCCACCAGTAGCCTTAGCGTCTGGACTGGCCGGTTGGTTGGTTAATAATGCATTTATCATGTTAGATGTTGTTTTGGTTCCTTAAAGCTCAGTAATTGCACTTAATGTGTGTTTGGATTGGGAATATATGTGGGTAAAAAAACAACATTGAGATAATTCAGCCTACTTTCAATGTCAAGGTTACAACTTTGATTCTGGTTCAAAGACAGCTGCTGATCCTGTTAGTATGATGGTTACTGTAGAGTACAAATACTAGAACCCCATCTAGTACACATACTAGAACCCCATCTAGTACACATCCTAGAACCCCATCTGGTACGCATCCTAGAACCCCATCTGGTACACGTCCTAGAACCCCATCTGGTACACGTCCTAGAACCCCATCTGGTACACATCCTAGAACCCCATCTGGTACACATCCTAGAACCCCATCTGGTACACATCCTAGAACCCCATCTGGTACACATCCTAGAACCCCATCTGGCACACGTTCTAGAACCCCATCTGGCACACGTCTTAGAACCCCATCTGGCACACGTCTTAGAACCCCATCTGGCACACGTCCTAGAACCCCATCTGGCACACGTCTTAGAACCCCATCTGGCACACGTCTTAGAACCCCATCTGGCACACGTGCTAGAACCCCATCTGGTACACGTGCTAGAACCCCATCTGGTACACGTGCTAGAACCCCATCTGGTACACGTGCTAGAACCCCATCTGGTACACGTGCTAGAACCCCATCTGGTACACGTGCTAGAACCCCGGACGGTACACGTGCTAGAACCCCGGACGGTACACGTGCTAGAACCCCGGACGGTACACGTGCTAGAACCCCGGACGGTACACGTGCTAGAACCCCGGACGGTACACGTGCTAGAACCCCGGACGGTACAGGTGCTAGAACCCCGGACGGTACAGGTGCTAGAACCCCGGACGGTACACGTGCTAGAACCCCGGACGGTACACGTGCTAGAACCCCGGACGGTACACGTGCTAGAACCCCGGACGGTACACGTGCTAGAACCCCGGACGGTACACGTGCTAGATCCCCGGACGGAACAGGTGCTAGATCCCCGGACGGAACACGTGCTAGAACCCCGGACGGTACACGTGCTAGAACCCCGGACGGTACACGTGCTAGAACCCCGGACGGTACACGTGCTAGAACCCCGGACGGTACACGTGCTAGCACCCCGGACGGTACACGTGCTAGCACCCCGGACAGAACAGGTGCTAGAACCCCGGACAGAACAGGTGCTAGAACCCCGGACAGAACAGGTGCTAGAACCCCGGACAGTACACGTGCTAGCACCCCAGAACAGGTGCTAGAACCCCGGACGGTACACGTGCTAGCACCCCAGAACAGGTGCTAGAACCCCGGACGGTACACGTGCTAGCACCCCAGAACAGGTGCTAGAATCCCGGACAGAACAGGTGCTAGAACCCCAGACGGTACACGTGCTAGAACCCCGGACGGTACACGTGCTAGAACCCCGGACGGTACACGTGCTAGAACCCCGGACAGAACACGTTCTAGAACCCCGGACAGTACAGAGTTCTCGGGTTGGTGAAGGGGTGTGATGAACGCACCACATAAAGATCTCATCACAGTAAACAACAATGCTTGGATGAAAGATGCAGGCATTACTATTACAAATGACATAATTACTCCCCAACTGCTTAACCTTGCATTATGACATGATGCTTGCTGTGTGTGTGTGCTTCCATGCTTTTGTGTGTGTGTGTGTGCTATGATATGCAAAACATGCCTACCTAACTGCGTCTGAAATTGCATGGAGCTGGCAGTTGATGGCAAAATGATGTTTTTTCACATCTTCAGCTCCAAATGCATTAATCTAACTTTCTAGTTAACCCTGCATTGATGACAATAGGAGACCTGCAGGAAAATACTAAAACATTGGATGTTGTCAGGTTGGTAACAACATTGAAAAATGAGTAATTCTAGAGATGTGCAGTTGAATTAAGGTGATTGGTTGGTTGTTGCTGTTGAAACGGCCAGTCACCTTGCAAGTTCAAGGTCCTGGGTTGAAAATGGACATGGTGCCGTGTGATTGAACATTCCTCTTCCCCCCCCTGTGTTCATTCTGTTGAGCCTGACTCCTGACCTTCTTGGTAAAAACATCCATTTCATCCCTCGTGGAGAGTATGTGATTCTACTGACTGTCTCATTAACCTCACAACAACAGCCACGGTGTTCAGGGGAATAGAAGTGTCCAGTGTTGCATTTGTTGTGAAGTAACTGCTAATGATTTAGAGGAATGTGTTGAACTGAGAGTGATACTGCGTGTAATGCTGGAAGTCTTTTTGACATTGTTGAGGGAATTACTATTTTTTTTTTGATACCGTATCTGACTTAATGTTGTTATTTGGGGTACCTGTACTAGACAGTAAACTTTAAGATATAGAAGAACAGAATGCCATTTTATGAAGATTCCGTTCACATTGCAATCCAGGCTTTCATTTTGAGGAAGTATTTTGGGAGTTGTTTTAGAACGGCCAATGCAAAAATATCAGACAAATTACAAATCAATTAGACACAATTCATTTTTCCTTCATGTCCACATTCCGTCTTTTCATTATGTCCTTAATTACAACCAGAGTGTTGTGGTTTGATAGGATTCCCTCTTTTAATTGCTTGTTACTTTTATTTATAATTGTTTTTGTCTTATTTTTTTGTTTAACTGCATTGTTGGTTAGGGGCTCGTAAGTAAGCATTTCACTGTTGTACTCGGCGCATGTGACTAATAAAACTTGATTTGATTTTGATTCCCTGCCGTCGTGAGTCCCGTGGTCTGTTGACAAGATGGATCTCCCGTGAGGGTGGGCTCTACATCACCATACATCATCCTCTCAAGTCCAATGTGAGTCCCAAATGGCGCCCTATTCCCTATCCATGTTTGCCCAGAGCCTCTGGTCTAAAGTAGTGCTCAAAATAGGGAATAGGGTGCCATTTAGGACGCAAGCCCCTTACATCACCCTCTCAAGTCCATATATCTTCTTATTAACGATGTGATGTAATGTCCCTCTGGTCTTTCTCAGGTTGTTACTGTATGGATATCCCTGGTGTTCTGATATGGATTTCTCTCATCTCCCTTTGTCAGGGTGTTGTGGTTCAACAGACACTTAGTAAACATTTCATGCCAAAAGCTACTGTCATGACGTGGCCTTATCTGGGTGTAAATCGTGGCTTCCCCCTCTCTCTCTCTCTCTCTTTCTCCTACACCCACATTCTGTTATCTCAAGCCATAAATTCCTGGTGGAGACTCTCTAACCCTGGTCATGCAGAGAGAGAGAGAGACCACAGAGTGAACAAAGGATTTCACTCTGCCAAACTCCTAAATCACCAAAATGGGAGAATTAAACAATATGTCCACTTTTGAGGATGTGGGAAGGGTCCGTGGATACTTAAGGGATGGGTATGATGAGTGTTTCATTTGGTGACCTCATGGAGGACAGGAAACACACGTAGCGATATCTCTGAATGTCTACATTTCTCAATTATGGGGTTTGCATCTAATTCTTGTATAAAATGTATGAGTAAAGATGAAACTATTTGTGAAATGATGTAATGTGATGTTAACCTTTAATTTGAGAGAATTGTATTCCCTGTCAAGTTGAACTAGTCAGTGGCTACGATCCCGTGAGCACAGACATGATCTGGCGTCATGGAACCGCCCTTTTCTATTGTTACGAATAAAACCCACTCCTGAGGAAATTCACATTAGACCACGCATACATCGGTGTAAGCTAAGGTTGCAATGGTTGTTGAATTCCTAACCATACCACGTGGAGTATTGGCTACCCGGCTGGAAATTCTGAGACTATTAAACTCTGAAACTATCGATCCCTACAGAATAAGAGCAAATCTTAGATACTAATTACTAGACTGCAGCTAGAAATTATGTAAACCTAGGATGCAAATACCGACAACCACCCGAAACATCTATTCTAAGAACAATGGTTCGCCTGACGTATCCATTACAACACACTATCAGGAGCCGCCGCTAGAGCTACAACCATGAAAGACATTGTTTCTCCTGGATGAAGTATGCAGAGACTCTCTGATGAACTGACTCTCCAGCAGACGGACCGACGATTCCAACAGAGAAGACAACAACGACATATGGGCGTAAATATATTGATTGCAATTATTCCCGAATGAGTGAGCGTTCATGTGCAAAGGATTAGCATTTCAATGAATATAATTATCCACTGTGTGTAGTGATCCATTTTGTCTTTCCCGCTCCTTTATCTGTCCACACCTTCTTTCCTTTGTATACCAAGCTATCATATCGGTTTAGCCCACTAGGGGATCTTCCCTATCATTATCAGTAACCAATATCTACTGTTTGTTTGTTTGTGCATTTATGTGATTATTTAGTTAGTTAGTAAGTAAAAGATTAAGCCAATTGGTGTACAGATGATTCATGGTTTAGGTCGGGTTTGAGCAGATAACCAACAATTTACGACGTTCAGATGAGACTGACGAAGGTAATAATAATAATTCATTAATAGAAGACTAATTGATCAGATATGAAATTATAACTTTGTAATCTGAACATTTTCCGTGGTGCCCCAACTTCCTAGTTAATTAAATTTACATGATTAGTAATCACGTAATAATAATTAGAGAATTGATTTGATAAAATAACAGTCTTCACATTTAATGATACGAAAGACACTACAACTACATCAAGCCATCATATCTGGGATTGATTTACATGGGCTTGAGTCCCAAATGGCACCCTTTCCCCTATATAGTGCAGGGAGCCTAGCGGTTAAGAGGGTTACTGAAAGGGCGCTGGTTTGAATCCCTGAGCCAATTAGGTGAAGAAAACAAAATGTCTGTGCCCTTGAGCTCCTGTAAGTCGCTCTGGTTAAGAACGTCTGCTAAATAACCTAAATGTACTTTTGACCAAGGCCCATATGGCCCTACATAGGGAATAGGGTGCACCCTACCTGGGTCTGACTTATAGGGCCTTACATAGGGAATAGGGTGCACCCTACCTGGGTCTGACTTATAGGGCCCTACCTAGGGAATAGGGTGCACCCTACCTGGGTCTGTCTTAATGGTCTCCCTCTGTACCACATCTTATTAGTGGGAATCTGAAGACTTCACACAGTACCATGTCAAATATGTCATGACCACATGTACAATATGTCAAATAAGTCACCGTCACCAAAAAAATGAAATGATCCCATTGTAATATGCTGAGAGCTGTGTGAAGTATACCATTAAATCTCAGAGACTGACATTAAAATGTGGATTTTTTTTTATGGAGAACATAAATTACTGTCTTTCTGATCTGTCCTTTGTGGAAGTAGAATTTGAAGGTGAGCGACTATGATAAATGACGGTTATAAATGTGACATGTTTTAGCTTAGGAAGCTAAGGGTCAGGCTGAAATTCCAATCAGGCCTCAGGGCAATTAGTAGGATTTGGTATGTATATCTGTTTCCCTCAATTTACTATGGTACAGTGTATTACATTAGGTTTGGTTACATAATGAATGTAATAGTGGTCGTACAATACCATACGATTTAGATGATATAACTTATCATACATCTTGGAGGACATATAGTGTTATACGTCTTTCTCTGAGACAAGGCTGCTTGTTACGTCATAACAACGTTGGTTGGTGGAGTGCTGCAGAGATGTTTGTCCATCTGGAAGGTTCTCCCATCTACACAGAGGAACTCTTGAGCTCTGTCAGAGTGACCACTGGGTTCTTGGTCATAGGCAACCAAAAGGTTGCTGGATCAAATCCCCAAGCTGACAAGGTAAAAATCTGTTGTTCTACCCCTGAACAAGGTAGTTAGCTGACTGTTCCCTGGTAGGCTGTCAATGGAAATAAGAATGTGTTCTTAACTGACTTGCCTAGTTAAATGAAAAACACACAACAAACAAATCTCCCTGACCCAGGCCCTTCTCCCCCAACTGCTCAGTTTGGTAAGGTGGACAGCTCTTTGTGGTTCCAAACTTCTTCTATTGAAGAATGTTGGACGTCACTGTGTTCTTGGGGACCTTCAATGCTGCAGATATTTTTTTGTTCCCTACATCAGATCTGTGCCTCGACACAATCCTGTTTCGGAGCTCTACGGACAATTTCTTCGACCTCATGGCTTGGTTTTTGCTCTGACATGCACTGTCAACTGTACGACCTTTATTTAGACAGGTGTGTGCCTTTACCAATCATGTCCAATCAATTGAATTTACCACAGGTGGACTCCAATCAAGTTGTAGAAACATCTCAAGGATGATCAATGGAAAGAGGATGCACCTGAGCTCAATGTCAAGTCTCATAGAAGAGGGTCTGAATACTTATGCAAATAAGGTATTTCTGTTTTTAATTTAATACATTTGCACACAAAAAATACAAACCTGTTTTTGCTTTGTCATTATGTGGTATTGCTGAGAATTTTTTTTTAATCAATTTCAGAATAAGGCTGTAATGTAACAAAATGTGGAAAAAAATCAAGGGTCTGAATACTTTCCAAAGGCCCTGTAGTACACTACACGGACCCTGGTCTACAGTAGTGTACTATATAGGGAATAGGGCCCTGGTCTAAAGTAGTCTACTATGTAAGGAATAGGACCCTGGTCTTAAGTGGTGCACTACGGGTGGTCCACTATCAGATCCTCCATCCTGGGTGGTCCACTATCAGATCCTCCATCCTGGTTGGTCCACTATCAGATCCTCCATCCTGGGTGGTCCACTATCAGATCCTCCATCCTGGGTGGTCCACTATCAGATCCTCTATCCTGGGTGGTCCACTATCAGCTGTCAGATCCTCCATCCTGGGTGGTCCACTATCAGATCCTCCATCCTGGGTGGTCCACTATCAGATCCTCCATCCTGGGTGGTCCACTATCAGATCCTCTATCCTGGGTGGTCCACTATCAGATCCTCCATCCTGGGTGGTCCACTATCAGATCCTCCATCCTGGGTGGTCCACTGTCAGATCCTCCATCCTGGGTGGTCCACTGTCAGATCCTCCATCCTGGGTGGTCCACTGTCAGATCCTCCATCCTGGGTGGTCCACTGTCAGATCCTCCATCCTGGGTGGTCCACTGTCAGATCCTCCATCCTGGGTGGTCCACTGTCAGATCCTCCATCCTGGGTGGTCCACTATCAGATCCTCCATCCTGGGTGGTCCACTATCAGATCCTCTATCCTGGGTGGTCCACTATCAGATCCTCTATCCTGGGTGGTCCACTATCAGCTATCAGATCCTCCATCCTGGGTGGTCCACTGTCAGATCCTCCATCCTGGGTGGTCCACTGTCAGATCCTCCATCCTGGGTGGTCTACTGATAGGCAGCCTCTGACCCCCAGGCTCTAGAGGTTGCCGATCAGCAGTCCACACAATCTGTGGGCATTAAGATGGCTTCCCAAAAACACGCAGCCATTAGGAATCAGATGACCTCTCAAACCATAAGCTAGATAGATAAGCTAGATAGATAAGTCCCTATAACAGAGTAACTGTCTACTACCAGTCCCTATAACAGAGTGCCTGTCTAATACCAGGCCCTACAACAGAGTAGCTGTCTAATACCAGGCCCTACAACAGAGTAGCTGTCTACTACCAGTCCCTATAACAGAGTGCCTGTCTAATACCAGGCCCTACAACAGAGTAGCTGTCTACTACCAGGCCCTACAACAGAGTAGCTGTCTAATACCAGTCCCTACAACAGAGTAGCTGTCTAATACCAGTCCCTATAACAGAGTAGCTGTCTACTACCAGTCCCTATAACAGAGTAGCTGTCTAGTACCAGTCTACTACCAGTCCCTACAACAGAGTACCAGTCTAGTACCAGTCCCTATAACAGAGTAGCTGTCTAGTACCAGTCCCTATAACAGAGTAGCTGTCTACTACCAGTCCCTATAACAGAGTAGCTGTCTACTACCAGTCCCTATAACAGAGTAGCTGTCTACTACCAGTCCCTATAACAGAGTAGCTGTCTAATACCAGTCCCTATAACAGAGTAGCTGTCTACTACCAGGCCCTATAACAGAGTAGATGTCTACTACCAGTCCCTACAACAGAGTAACTGTTTACTACCAGTCCCTATAACAGAGTAGCTGTCTAGTACCAGTTCCTTTCCCAACAATATACACCAGCAGCTTCCTTTATGACCAATATCACCAGGATATATCAGCTACTACTGTAACACTGTCCTGTCTCCTGCTGTTTGGACCACACTGCCCAATGACAAATCACTCCCCTGTATGGAGAGAATACATACAAACCCAATCTACATGTAGGGATGTGGAGCCCCCAGATGTCTGACAACAACCAAGTCCCTGTGGGTCAGGAGGTGGACTCTACAACAGGAGCTACGAGGACCAAAGTAATTGAAAAGGCAGTTCACAATGAAATGAAACCTGTTCTCCTCTGTTGTCCTCTGTCTATATTGCTAGGCCAATGTGTTGTAGTTGCCTAGAGAGAGGGAGCGAGAGAGAGAACTAGAGCGGACGAGAGAGAATAAGAGCGAGAACGAGAGAGCGAGAGGAGAGAGAACAAGAGTAGGAATAAGAGAGAGAGAGGACAGAGGGGGAATGAGAGAGAGAGCGAGGGAGAGAGAGGAAAGAGAGAGGAGAGAGAGGGAACTAGAGCGGACGAGAGAGAATAAGAGCGAGAGAGAGAGATGAGCGAGAGAGGACAGAGAGAGGAGAGCGCTCCGGTGGGATCACATCAGGGCCAGAAGAGATGACTCCCTATTTTAATATATGTGGTGATTTGATGTAATATATATTTATGAAGCCTTCTGCACCTTGACAGCTTGGTTTGAGGAGAGCAGCTGCTCAGTTGGTTGAGGAATAGGGTTTTTGCAGGCAAACACTTCCAGGATGGGAGCTACTTCCAGAGGTGACCAGGTCAGAGAGAGAACTCGGGAATGAGTCTCAAATGGCACCCTGTTACCTATTCCGTGCACTACTTTTGACCAAAAGGAGTGTACAATGTAGGGAATCGGATGCCATTTTGGACTCTGTTTTGGTCTCTTGCCCAATCTACAGGTGCTTCACTAATCCCAGCAGAGCTGGAGACGGGCGCTAACCGCTAGCTTGCCAAGAGTCAAAATGGAAATGAAGTTTGAGACGGAGAGCTAGAGGGCTTTCACTGGATAAATGTTATCTTACAGGCGAGTGCAGGAGAAAACTACACATTTCTGATTTATATTGCTTTTTGAGCAACCCTCCTCTTCCTGGCTTACGGCACGGCTCATGGCATAGTAGAAGACGGAGCGTCACAAATCACCGATACCTCAAGTCAGTGGTCAATAATAATCAACATACACAAGGCTGCATTAACTAGATAATTATGTATTTAAGATCATGTTACTCAATTGATTTACACCATTGGAACGTTGAGAATGAATTGTTCTGTTTAGGTTTATAAACACATAGTAACAATACAGTATTTTCTACTTCTGGTGATGAGACAGCTGAGGAGGAGGAGGAGGAGTGGCATGAGAACAGTAGAAAGGTCAGGATGGTGAGGAGGAGGAGGAGGAGAAGGAGGAAGAGGACAGTAGGAGCATAGTGAATATTTGATGCCACTTCCAGCTGTTTACTAACCATGCTAAGTTTCATCTATTAATCTGGCATCAGTACCGCTTGTCTGTAAGATCTCTACTACAACGAGGTTCCATGTGGCAACATGGATAACACATGCTAGTTACAGGGATAACACATGCTAGTTACAGGGATAACACATGCTAGTTACAGGGATAATACATGCTAGTTACAGGGATAACACATGCTAGTTACAAGGATAATACATGCTAGTTACAGGGATAACACATGCTAGTTACAAGGATAATACATGCTAGTTACAGGGATAACACATGCTAGTTACAGGGATAATACATGCTAGTTACTGGGATAATACATGCTAGTTACAGGGAAAATACATGCTAGTTACAGGGATAATGCATGCTAGTTACAGGGATAATACATGCTAGTTACAGGGATAATGCATGCTAGTTACAGGGATAATACATGCTAGTTACTGGGATAATACATGCTAGTTACTGGGATAATACATGCTAGTTACAGGGAAAATACATCCTAGTTACAGGGATAATACATGCTAGTTACAGGGATAATACATGCTAGTTATTGGGATAATACATGCTAATTACATGGATAATACATGCTAGTTACAGGGATGTTTCATGCTAGTTACAGGGATAATACATGCTAGTTACAGGGATAATACACGCTAGTTACAGGGATAATACATGCTAGTTACAGGGATAAAACATCTAGTTACAGGGATAATACATGCTAGTTACAGGGATAATACATGCTAGTTACAGGGATAATGCATGCTAGTTACAGGGATAATACATGCTAGTTACAGGGATAATGCATGCTAGTTACAGGGATAATACATGCTAGTTACAGGGATAATACATGCTAGTTACTGGGATAATACATGCTAGTTACAGGGAAAATACATGCTAGTTACAGGGAAAATACATGCTAGTTACAGGGAAAATACATGCTAGTTACAGGGAAAATACATGCTAGTTACAGGGATAATACATGCTAGTTACAGGGATAATACATGCTAGTTACATGGATAATACATGCTAGTTACAGGGATGTTACATGCTAGTTACAGGGATAATGCATGCTAGTTACAGGGATAATACATGCTAGTTACAGGGATAATACATGGTAGTTACAGGGATAATACATGGTAGTTACAGGGATAATACATGGTAGTTACAGGGATAATACATGCTAATTACAGGGATAATACATGCTAGTTACAGGGATAATACATGCTAGTTACAGGGATAATACATGCTATTTACAGGGATAATACATGCTATTTACAGGGATAATGCATGCTAGTTACAGGGATAATGCATGCTAGTTACAGGGATAATACATTCTAGTTACAGGGATAATACGTGCTCGTTACAGGGATAATACGTGCTCGTTACAGGGATAATACATGCTAGTTACAGGGATAATACATGCTAGTTACAGGGATAATACATGCTAGTTAAAGGGATAATACATGCTAGTTACAGGGATAACACATGCTAGTTACAGGGATAACACATGCTAGTTACAGGGATAATACATGCTAGTTACAGGGATGATACATGCTAGTTACAGGGATAATACATGCTAGTTACAGGGATAATACATGCTAGTTAAAGGGATAACACATGCTAGTTAAAGGGATAACACATGCTAGTTACAGGGCTAATACATGCTAGTTACAGGGCTAATACATGCTAGTTACAGGGATAATACATGCTAGTTAAAGGGATAATACATGCTAGTTACAGGGATAACACATGCTAGTTAAAGGGATAACACATGCTAGTTACAGGGATAATACATGCTAGTTACAGGGCTAATACATGCTAGTTACAGGGCTAATACATGCTAGTTACAGGGATAATACATGCTAGTTACAGGGATAATACGTGCTAGATACAGGGATAATACATGCTCATTACAGCAAAATGGAAGAACATGAAAGAAGATATACTTTATATTTTGCATACGTTTGTAGTACATTATTTCTACTGATTGTAATTCATGTATTGGCACCAAATGTATTGCAGTACGCAATACATTGGGTTATGTGGGATGGACTATTGCAATAATTCATTGAGTCGTCCATTGACACTGTCCTGGCCTGAAGCAGGGCCCAGGAAGTCAGAACAGCAGCTCTCACTTATTCACACAGATCTGGAGCGGAGCCACTAAGTCATTTTCTGTGGTGTATGTCTGGACATAATAACAAGCCTTTGGATACCTGGGAGATGGATCGAGATAGATGGAGAAATGGGAGAGAGTTGGGGAGAGGGATAGAGAGAGATGGAAATATAGACAATGTGTTGTAGCTATCGAGAGAGAGCGAGAGAGAGAATGTCCATCTAAATATACAGCGAGGGAAACAATCTCTATTCATTTCAATAAAGCCCTGTGAAAACACTGTACATACCTGTTATTTGACTTGCATGGAGAAGCCTACATTATTACGGAGTAGCCTGTGGATGTAGTATTAATAAGAAATGAAGATTTTATTTCCCTATTCTATCTCGACTAGCATTCTGTCATAATGCTGGCTGGAAAACAGTCCTGTATTTCCCCAGTGGATTAGACTAGGTTTCACATTATTGCCAATCCTCCACCATTCGCCGTGTGTTTTGTGGGAAATGTAAAACTTTGGTAGCAGTGAAGTGTGGTGTCACAATACATCAGGGCATTTACTGCAGGAGGGTATATAAGGGTTGGTTGGTACAGATGACAGCCTAAATATACTGATTGCACCTACCTCAGCGTAATCTGACAAACTATCACCGTAATAATCTGAGGAACTATCGCCGTAGTAATCTGAGGAACTATCATTGTAGTAATCTGAGGAACTATCACCGTAGTTATCTGAGGAACTATCACCGTAGTTATCTGAGGAACTATCGCCGTAGTAATCTGAGGAACTATCGCCGTAGTAATCTGAGGAACTATCACCGTAGTAATCTGAGGAACTATTGCCATAGTAATCTGAGGAACTATCACCGTAGTAATCTGAGGAACTATCACTGTAGTAATCTGAGGAACTATCATTGTAGTAATCTGAGGAACTATCACCGTAGTATTCTGAGGAACTATCACTAGTAATCTGACAAACTATCGCCGTAGTAATCTGAGGAACTATCGCCGTAGTAATCTGAGGAACCATTGCCGTAGTAATCTGAGGAACTATCACCGTAGTAATCTGAGGAACTATCACTGTAGTAATCTGACAAACTATCACTGTAGTATTCTGAGGAGCTATCACTGTAGTATTCTGAGGAACTATCACTGTAGTAATCTGACAAACTATCACTGTAGTAATCTGAGGAACTATCACCGTAGTAATCTGAGGAACTATCATTGCAGTAATCTGAGGAACCATCATTGTAGTAATCTGACAAACTATCGCCGTAGTAATCTGACAAACTATCACTGTAGTATTCTGAGGAACTATCGCCGTAGTAATCTGAGGAACTATCACTAGTAATCTGACAAACTATCACCGTAATAATCTGAGGAACTATCGCCGTAGTAATCTGAGGAACTATCACCGTAATAATCTGAGGAACTATCGCCGTAGTAATCTGAGGAACTATTGCCGTAGTAATCTGAGGAACTATCACCGTAGTCATCGTGAGGAACCATCATTGTAGTAATCTGAGGAACCATCACCGTAGTAATCTGAGGAACCATCACCGTAGTAATCTGAGGAACCATCACCGTAGTAATCTGAGGAACTGTTAGCAATCAGGAAATATAATACGGTCATACAATGGCTTGCGAAAGTATTCACCCCCGTGGCATTTTTCCTATTTTGTTGCCTTATAACCTGAAATTAAAATATATTTTGGGGGGGTTTGTATCACTTCATTTACACATCATGCCTACCACTTTGAAGATGCAAAATAGTTTTTATTGTGAAACAAACAAGAAATAAAACAAAAAAACAGAACTTGAGCATTCATAACTATTCACCCCCCCAAAGTCAATACTTTGTAGACCCACCTTTTGCAGCAATTACAGCTGCAAGTCTGTTGGTGTATGTCTCTATAAGCTTGGCACATCTAGCCACTGGGATTTTTGCCCATTCTTCAAGACAAAACTGTTCCAGCTCCTTCAAGTTGGATGGGTTCCGCTGGTGTACAGCAATCTTTAAGTCATACCACAGATTCTCGATTGGATTGAGGTCTGGGCTTTGACTAGGCCATTCCAAGACATTTAAATGTTTCCCCTTAAACCACTCGAGTGTTGCTTTAGCTGTATGCTTAGGGTCATTGTCCTGTTGGAAGGTGATCCTCTGTCCCAGTCTCAAATATCTGGAAGACTGAAACAGGTTTCCCTCAAGAATTTCCCTGTATTTAGTGCTATCCATCATTCCTTCAATTCTGACCAGTTTCCCAGTCCCTGCCAATGAAAAACATCCACACAGTGAAGCGTGGTGGCAGTATCATGCTGTGGGGATGTTTTTCCTCAGCAGGGACTGGGAAGCTGGTCAGAATTGAAGGGATGGTGTTCTCTGGGTGATGAAAGGTGTTGGCTTTGCGCCAGACATAGCGTTTTCCTTGATGGCTAAAAAGCTACATTTTAGTCTCATCTGACCAGAGTACCTTCTTCCATATGTTTGGGGAGTCTCCCACATGCCTTTTGGCGAACACCAAACTTGTTTGCTTATTTTTTTTCCTTTAAGCAATGGCTTTTTTCTGGACACTCTTCCGTAAAGCCCAGCTCTGTAAAGTGTACAACTTAAAGTGGTCCTATGGACAGATACTCCAATCTCTGCTGTGGAGCTTTGCAGCTGCTTCAGGGTTATCTTTGGTCTCTTTGTTGCCTCTCTGATTAATGCCCTCCTTGCCTGGTCCGTGAGTTTTGGTGGGCGGCCCTCTCTTGGCAGGTTTGTTGTGGTGCCATATTCTTTCCATTCTTTCAAAATGGATTTAATGGTGCTCCGTGGGATGTTCAAAGTTTCTGATATTTTTTTATAACCCAACCCTGATCTGTACTTCTCCACAACTTTGTCCCTGACCTGTTTGGAGAGCTCCTTGGTCTTCATGGTGCCTCTTGCTTAATGGTGTTGCAGACTCTGGGGCCTTTCAGAACAGGTGTATATATACTGAGATCATGTGACAGATCATGTGACACTTAGATTGCACACAGGTGGACTTTATTTAACTAATTATGTGACTTCTGAAGGTAATTGGTTGCACCAGATCTTATTTAGGGGCTTCATAGCAAAGGGGGTGAATACATATGCACGCACCACTTTTCCATTTTTAATTTTTTCAAACAAGTAATTTTTTTCATTTCACTTCACCAATTTGGACTGTTTTGTGTATGTCCATTACGTTAAATCAAAGTCCAATTAAATTACAGGTTGTAATGCAACAAAATAGGAAAAATGCCAAGGGGGATGAATACTTTTGCATGTATATCTACATTATGTCTTAGTCCATTATAGGTGTTTATTAAAGGAATGTAAGGACCAAGGTGTTTATTAAAGGAATGTAGGACCAAGGTGTTTATTAGAGGAATGTAAGGACCAAGGTGTTTATAGATGGAATGTAGGACCAAGGTGTTTATTAAAGGAATGTAAGGACCAAGGTGTTTATTAAAGGAATGTAGGACCAAGGTGTTTATAGAGGGAATGTAGGACCAAGGTGTTTATTAAAGGAATGTAGGACCAAGGTGTTTATAGATGGAATGTAAGGACCAAGGTGTTTATTAAAGGAATGTAGGACCAAGGTGTTTATTAAAGGAATGTAAGGACCAAGGTGTTTATAGATGGAATGTAGGACCAAGGTATTTATTAAAGGAATGTAGGACCAAGGTGTTTATAGATGGAATGTAAGGACCAAGGTGTTTATTAAAGGAATGTAGGACCAAGGTGTTTATAGATGGAATGTAGGACCAAGGTGTTTATTAGAGGAATGTAAGGACCAAGGTGTTTATAGATGGAATGTAAGGACCAAGGTGTTTATAGATGGAATGTAGGACCAAGGTGTTTATTAAAGGAATGTAAGGACCAAGGTGTTTATAGAGGGAATGTAAGGACCAAGGTGTTTATTAAAGGAATGTAAGGACCAAGGTGTTTATAGAGGGAATGTAAGGACCAAGGTGTTTATAGATGGAATGTAAGGACCAAGGTGTTTATAGAGGGAATGTAAGGACCAAGGTGTTTATAGATGGAATGTAAGGACCAAGGTGTTTATAGATGGAATGTAGGACCAAGGTGTTTATAGATGGAATGTAAGGACCAAGGTGTTTATTAAAGGAATGTAGGACCAAGGTGTTTATAGAGGGAATGTAAGGACCAAGGTGTTTATTAAAGGAATGTAAGGACCAAGGTGTTTATAGATGGAATGTAAGGACCAAGGTGTTTATAGATGGAATGTAAGGACCAAGGTGTTTATAGATGGAATGTAGGACCAAGGTATTTATTAAAGGAATGTAAGGACCAAGGTGTTTATAGAGGGAATGTAGGACCAAGGTGTTTATAGATGGAATGTAAGGACCAAGGTGTTTATAGAGGGAATGTAGGACCAAGGTGTTTATAGATGGAATGTAGGACCAAGGTGTTTATAGATGGAATGTAGGACCAAGGTGTTTATAGAGGGAATGTAGGACCAAGGTGTTTATAGATGGAATGTAAGGACCAAGGTGTTTATAGATGGAATGTAAGGACCAAGGTGTTTATAGATGGAATGTAAGGACCAAGGTGTTTATAGAGGGAATGTAGGACCAAGGTGTTTATAGATGGAATGTAAGGACCAAGGTGTTTATAGATGGAATGTAAGGACCAAGGTGTTTATAGAGGGAATGTAAGGACCAAGGTGTTTATAGATGGAATGTAGGACCAAGGTGTTTATTAAAGGAATGTAGGACCAAGGTGTTTATTAAAGGAATGTAGGACCAAGGTGTTTATAGATGGAATGTAAGGACCAAGGTGTTTATTAAAGGAATGTAGGACCAAGGTGTTTATTAAAGGAATGTAAGGACCAAGGTGTTTATAGATGGAATGTAAGGACCAAGGTGTTTATAGATGGAATGTAGGACCAAGGTGTTTATTAAAGGAATGTAAGGACCAAGGTATTTATTAAAGGAATGTAAGGACCAAGGTGTTTATAGAGGGAATGTAAGGACCAAGGTGTTTATTAAAGGAATGTAAGGACCAAGGTGTTTATAGAGGGAATGTAAGGACCAAGGTGTTTATAGATGGAATGTAAGGACCAAGGTGTTTATAGAGGGAATGTAAGGACCAAGGTGTTTATAGAGGGAATGTAAGGACCAAGGTGTTTATAGATGGAATGTAAGGACCAAGGTGTTTATAGAGGGAATGTAAGGACCAAGGTGTTTATTAAAGGAATGTAAGGACCAAGGTGTTTATTAGAGGAATGTAAGGACCAAGGTGTTTATAGATGGAATGTAGGACCAAGGTGTTTATAGATGGAATGTAGGACCAAGGTGTTTATTAAAGGAATGTAAGGACCAAGGTGTTTATAGATGGAATGTAAGGACCAAGGTGTTTATAGAGGGAATGTAAGGACCAAGGTGTTTATAGAGGGAATGTAGGACCAAGGTGTTTATAGAGGGAATGTAAGGACCAAGGTGTTTATAGATGGAATGTAAGGACCAAGGTGTTTATAGAGGGAATGTAGGACCAAGGTGTTTATAGATGGAATGTAGGACCAAGGTGTTTATAGATGGAATGTAGGACCAAGGTGTTTATTAAAGGAATGTAAGGACCAAGGTGTTTATAGAGGGAATGTAAGGACCAAGGTGTTTATAGATGGAATGTAAGGACCAAGGTGTTTATAGATGGAATGTAAGGACCAAGGTGTTTATAGAGGGAATGTAGGACCAAGGTGTTTATAGATGGAATGTAAGGACCAAGGTGTTTATAGAGGGAATGTAAGGACCAAGGTGTTTATAGAGGGAATGTAGGACCAAGGTATTTATAGATGGAATGTAAGGACCAAGGTGTTTATAGAGGGAATGTAAGGACCAAGGTGTTTATAGAGGGAATGTAGGACCAAGGTGTTTATTAAAGGAATGTAGGACCAAGGTGTTTATAGAGGGAATGTAAGGACCAAGGTGTTTATAGATGGAATGTAAGGACCAAGGTGTTTATTAAAGGAATGTTAGGACCAAGGTGTTTATAGAGGGAATGTAAGGACCAAGGTGTTTATAGATGGAATGTAAGGACCAAGGTGTTTATTAAAGGAATGTTAGGACCAAGGTGTTTATAGAGGGAATGTAAGGACCAAGGTGTTTATAGATGGAATGTAAGGACCAAGGTGTTTATAGAGGGAATGTAGGACCAAGGTGTTTATTAGAGGAATGTAGGACCAAGGTGTTTATAGATGGAATGTAGGACCAAGGTGTTTATTAAAGGAATGTAAGGACCAAGGTGTTTATTAAAGGAATGTAAGGACCAAGGTGTTTATAGAGGGAATGTAAGGACCAAGGTGTTTATTAAAGGAATGTAAGGACCAAGGTGTTTATAGATGGAATGTAAGGACCAAGGTGTTTATAGAGGGAATGTTAGGACCAAGGTGTTTATAGATGGAATGTAAGGACCAAGGTGTTTATAGATGGAATGTAAGGACCAAGGTGTTTATAGAGGGAATGTAAGGACCAAGGTGTTTATTAAAGGAATGTAAGGACCAAGGTGTTTATTAAAGGAATGTTAGGACCAAGGTGTTTATAGAGGGAATGTAAGGACCAAGGTGTTTATAGATGGAATGTAAGGACCAAGGTGTTTATAGAGGGAATGTAGGACCAAGGTGTTTATAGAGGGAATGTAGGACCAAGGTGTTTATAGATGGAATGTAGGACCAAGGTGTTTATAGATGGAATGTAGGACCAAGGTGTTTATTAAAGGAATGTAGGACCAAGGTGTTTATAGATGGAATGTAAGGACCAAGGTGTTTATTAAAGGAATGTTAGGACCAAGGTGTTTATAGAGGGAATGTAAGGACCAAGGTGTTTATAGATGGAATGTAAGGACCAAGGTGTTTATAGAGGGAATGTAGGACCAAGGTGTTTATAGATGGAATGTAAGGACCAAGGTGTTTATAGAGGGAATGTAAGGACCAAGGTGTTTATAGAGGGAATGTAAGGACCAAGGTGTTTATAGATGGAATGTAGGACCAAGGTGTTTATTAAAGGAATGTAAGGACCAAGGTGTTTATTAAAGGAATGTAAGGACCAAGGTGTTTATCGAGGGAATGTAGGACCAAGGTGTTTCTAGAGGGAATGTAGGACCAAGGTGTTTATAGATGGAATGTTAGGACCAAGGTATTTGGAGTTGACTATGTAGCAGGAATTGACTGTACAGCCTAAACATATCTGGGACCAGGCTAAGCTAGCTATTTAATGAATCTCTAGTACCTACCCTTTAGGCTATCTATGGCTCTATAGGGTACACTGAGCTGCATGGAAGAGCTGGCTGCTGCAGCAGAGATGAGCATCATTAATCTATCCTGTGTAATCTATACAGGATAGGTACTTGTTCACCATGACAGTGAATTATGGGCTCGTTTTGGGGCCCTTCCGGAAGGGCCTGGCTCCCAGAATACAACATCTAACTGCATACCTATATGCACGACGGAAACAACACTTATAAAATAATGGATTGGCTCATAGAAAAGAAAGTTTTGCACACTGTGCTCACAAAGTATGAATTGTTTATTTATGCTGCCATTTTTAGACCGCCTATCCAACCTTCCTTAAAATAGAACAGTGTGCTGTACATCCAGATGTTGTCAGAAACAGGATTACATCCAGGTGTTGTCAGAAAAAGGATTACATCCAGGTGTTGTCAGAAACAGGATTACATCCAGGTGTTGTCAGAAACAGGATTACATCCAGGTGTTGTCAGAAACAGGATTACATCCAGGTGTTGTCAGAAACAGGATTACATCCAGGTGTTGTCAGAAACAGGATTACATCCAGGTGTTGTCAGAAACAGGATTACATCCAGGTGTTGTCAGAAACCGGATTTAACCGTTTAGAATTGACATATTAAGGGGAGAATCAAACAGATTATGGTTTGAGTTTAGGTCGTAATTTTTGGTTTTTAAATTACATCAATGTTTATTTATTTATTAGATATTTTGCAGGATGAAATCACTTGAGATGCACCATCTTGTTTTCAGCTAAACAAACAAACAATACCAAGTAACAAGAATAGTATGGCAACTACTCTCTAATAATAATAACTATCAAATAATAATAATACACTTTTTAAACACACTCTACCATTCAAATGTTTGGGGACACTTAGAAATGTCCTTGTTTTTGAAAGAAAACCACATTTTTGGTCCAATAAAATAACATCAAATTGATCAGAAATACAGTGTAGACATTGTTAATGTTGTAAATGACTATTGTAGCTGGAAACGGCTGATTTTTTTCAAATGGAATATCTACAGAGGCATGGAGAGGCCCATTATCAGCAACCATCACTCCTGTGTTCCAATGGCACTTTGTGTTAGCTAATCCAAGTTTATCATTTTAAAAGGCTAATTAATTATTAGAAAACCCTTTTGCAATTATGTTAGCACAGCTGAAAACATTTGTCCTGATTAAAGAATCAATAAAACTGGCCTTCTTTAGACTAGTTGAGTATCTGGAGCATCAGCATTTGTGGGTTCGATTACAGGCTCAAAATGGCCAGAAACAAAGAACTTCCTTCTGAAACTCGACAGTCTATTCTTGTTCTGAGAAATGAAGGCTATTCCATGCGAGAAATTGCCAAGAAACTGAAGATCTTGTACAACACTGTGTACTACTCCCTTCACAGAACAGCGCAAACTGGCTCTAACCAGAATAGAAAGAGGAGTGGGAGGCCCCGGTGCACTGACTGCTTCATTAAATAGTACCCGCAAAACACCAGTCTCAACGTCAACAGTGAAGAGGTGACTCCGGGATGCTGGCCTTCTAGGCAGAGTTGCAAAGAAAAAGCCGTATCTCAGACTGGCCAATAAAAATAAAAGATTAAGATGGGCAAAAGAACACAGACACTGGACATAGGTATTCTGCCTAGATGGCCAGAATCCTGGAGTCGCCTCTTCACTGTTGACGTTGAGACTGGTGTTTTGTGGGTACAATTTAACGAAGCTGCCAGCTGAGGACTTGTGAAGCGTCTGTTTCTCAAACTAGACACTCTAATGTACTTCACTTTCTTGGCAATTTCTCGCATGGAATAGCCTTCATTTCTCAGAACAAGAATAGACTGACGAGTTTCAGAAGAAATTTCTTTGTTTCTGGCCATTTTGAGCCTGTCATCAAACCCACAAATGCTGATGCTCCAGATACTCAACTAGTCTAAAGAAGGCCAGTTTTATTGATTCTTTAATGAGGACAACAGTTTTCAGCTGTGCTAACATAATTCCAAAAGTGTTTTCTAATAATCAATTAGCCTTTTAAAATGATAAACTTGGATTAGCTAACACAACGTGCCATTGGAACACAGGAGTGATGGTTGCTGATAATGGGCCTCTCCACGTCTATGTAGATATTGCATTAAAAAATCAGCAATTTCCAGCTACAATAGTCATTTAAAACATTAACAAAGTCCTCACTGTATTTCGGATACATTTGATGTTATTTTAATGGACAAAATATGTGCCTTTCTTTCAAAAACAAGTGACCCCAAAACTTTGAACGGTCGTGTACAGTGTTCTCAATCATACAACCCGTTGAGAACATTGTCTCTAACGTTCAGTAGTAGTTTAATCTACACCAGTCTTTATATACCACATACTGGTATTACTGAGAGACAAAATATCAATTAAAGATTCCAGAATGAAATCCTGGAACTGTCTCATTTTGATATCTTCTTCCTTTAAACACAATCCAACACATACCTCCTGTTCTGTCTTTGGGCAATATGTTTTAATAATGAGATCATTCTCTGTGAAAAGTCTAGGGAGGCATCCCAAATTGCACCCTATTCCCTTTATAGTGCACTACTTTTGACAAGGGTCCATAAGGTTATGGTCAAAAGTAGTGCACTATATAGGAAATAGGGTTCCATTTGAGACGCAGATTGTCTTGCCAGTAATGCGTTTTCCTCATGCCAGGTTGTGCTGGTTTAATCTCAGCCTCATTACAGCTGGGGAGTAGAACAGCACAACCAAAACCCCTCTTCCCTGTGGCACTGAATTACCTTTCAACCACTGACCATCTCTCTCTGTCTGTCTGTCTGTCTGTCTGTCTGTCTGTCTGTCTGTCTGTCTGTCTGTCTGTCTGTCTGTCTGTCTGTCTGTCTGTCTGTCTGTCTCTGTCTCTGTCTCTGTCTCTGTCTCTGTCTCTGTCTCTGTCTCTGTCTCTGTCTCTGTCTCTGTCTCTGTCTCTCGAACGTTTACTCTCTTTTTGTCTCTGTCTCTGTCTCTCTGTCTCTCGAACGTTTACTCTCTTTTTGTCTCTGTCTCTGTCTCTCTGTCTCTCGAACGTTTACTCTCTTTTTGTCTCTGTCTCTGTCTCTCTGTCTCTCGAACGTTTACTCTCTTTTTGTCTCTGTCTCTGTCTCTCTGTCTCTCGAACGTTTACTCTCTTTTTGTCTCTGTCTCTGTCTCTCTGTCTCTCTGTCTCTCGAACGTTTACTCTCTTTTTCTCTCTGTCTCTCTGTCTCTCTGTCTCTCTGTCTCTCGAACGTTTACTCTCTTTTTCTCTCTGTCTCTCTGTCTCTCTGTCTCTCTGTCTCTCGAACTGTCTGTACTCTCTGTCTTTCTCTCTGTCTCTTCTTTCTCTCTGTCTCTTTCGCACGTTTACTCTCTTTCTCGGTCTCTCTCTCTTTCTCTCTGTCTCTCGAACGTTTACTCTCTTTTTCGGTCTCTCTCTCTCTGTGTATCTCTCTCTCACTCTCTCACTCTCTCTCTCTGTCTATACCCATGAGGACCCCACAACCGTCCGTAGTCCCAAGATATGTGTTTGATGCTACTTGTGGTACTGGAAAAGCCTATTTACCAATAAGGTCACGCTACGGTGCTGAATGTTGAGAACAGTTCAGATAATCACTTCTCCTGTCTATATTTTTCAGTGTGTTTGAGGAATATTAGATGCCCTCATCTAGGCTGTATCCTGAATATTGTGTGGTGTACTACTAAGTACTGATTGGTCACAGAATATGTTAGTTAAATTGATATAACTCATCTATCTTTAAAAAAAAAAAAATAGAATTGGTTAGAGATTCCAAAAGTTCATCATGCAATTTCTCCTTTCAGTTAATGTATGTGAACAAATCTCCATTGTATAATGCTGTGTTCCCTATCTAAGTATTGTAACAGATCATGATAGGTTTTGGGTTCCCTCAGTCAAACCCTGAGGATATAGGATCTAAGGACACGTACAGTACAAAGATTCATTCTGTTGTCAGACTGCAGTGTTTTTTTCTGAACCCTTTTATACTCTCCTTCATTTTATAGAGAATAATACAATGACTTCCTTCTATTTCTAGAAAGTGGAGAGATGTATGGAATTAGGCATGCATCATAATCATACATCACACATCATAATCATATTCATACATCATAATCACATTACATACATCCTAATCATATTCATATATCCTAATAATACATCATGATCACATATCATACATCCTAATCATATTCATATATCCTAATCATACATCCTAATCATATTCATATATCCTAATCATACATCCTAATCATACATCATAATCATATATCATAATCATAATCAATACATCATACATCATAATCATACATCGTACATCATATTCAGACATCATACATCCTAATCATCACATCATCATCATACATCACAACAATACATCACACATCATAAGATACATCATAAGAATACATCATAAGAATACATCATAAGAATACATCATACATCATATTCATATATCATAAGAATACATCATACATCATAATAATACATCATACATCATAATAATACACCATAATAATACATCATATTCATACATCATAATAATACATCATAATACAGTTTTTCTCAGTCACTTTGGTGCATTTTTCACATCATCCCTAACATGTGCAAAATAATAAGTGCATTTCTCAGAACAATTTGTACAAACTGCAATATACAATAGATGTGTTTCTAAAGCTAGTCAGTCACTAAACATCCTTAGTGCATCTCTCAAAGGTAAATACTCACGCCAGTGATCATGTCAGTGTCATCAGAATGATAAGTCATTGAGTCATTGTTCACGAACAAGGTCGTCAAAATGTTTAGGCATGTTGTCAATGGAACTGTGTACTTTGACAGTATTACCTGATGTAAACTTAGGCTACAGTTTGGATGACAGTTACTGTATTGAAAATCCACAAGGCTGCAATTCCATGGCATATATCAATTTCAACAGTACTGTTTACATATTACTGTATGTGGGTTATTGATTGAAAGAGACTGGACAACCCAAGGGGCACAAAGGAAACAAAACTAAATTAGAAAGAAACACAGGAAACCACCTCTAAGGCACAACTCTGCCTGCAGCACTGTTCTAGTGCCGTCTACACATCCAGACGTTCCTGTTCTAGTGCTGTCTACACATCCAGACGGCACTGTTCTAGTGCTGTCTCTACACATCCAGACGGCACTGTTCTAGTGCTGTCTCTACACATCCAGACGGCACTGTTCTAGTGCTGTCTCTACACATCCAGACGGCACTGTTCTAGTGCTGTCTCTACACATCCAGACGGCACTGTTCTAGTGCTGTCTACACATCCAGACGGCACTGTTCTAGTGCTGTCTCTACACATCCAGACGGCACTGTTCTAGTGCTGTCTCTACACATCCAGACGGCACTGTTCTAGTGCTGTCTCTACACATCCAGACGGCACTGTTCTAGTGCTGTCTCTACACATCCAGACGGCACTGTTCTAGTGCTGTCTCTACACATCCAGACGGCACTGTTCTAGTGCTGTCTCTACACATCCAGACGGCACTGTTCTAGTGCTGTCTCTACACATCCAGACGGCACTGTTCTAGTGCTGTCTCTACACATCCAGACGGCACTGTTCTAGTGCTGTCTACACATCCAGACGGCACTGTTCTAGTGCTGTCTACACATCCAGACGGCACTGTTCTAGTGCTGTCTCTACACATCCAGACGGCACTGTTCTAGTGCTGTCTCTACACATCCAGACCTTCCTGTCTGTCGGCCCACATATTCTCATCCACATCACACCGGATATTTACCCTTCCAATGCAACGTGGGAAGAATCTTCTGGAATGCCTTATCCATCCTCTGCAGGCGTCTACTGTGATGTCCTCACATGCTGCATCCATTGCAGCCAGCAGGGTCATCTGTGTGTGTGGCTGACGATCGTACACCTTCCACCTCCGTGCTGAAAAGAACTCCTCAGTTGGGTTAAGGAATGGTGAATAAGGTGGGAGGAATTCTATGAGCATCCTCGGGTGGGTCACAAACCATTGCCTTATGATGTTTGATCGATGGAAACTCACATTATCACAAATGACCACATACTTTGGCAAATCCTCTCTAAACAGACCTCTCTCATCATCAGGGATGAGAGCCCTGTAGAGAGTCTCTAACAAGTTGAGTAGATGCTGGGTGTTGTATGGCCCTATAAGGGGGATATGGGTTAGGACACCATGCTCCGAAATAGCAGCACACGTGGTGATATTTCCTCCCCGTTGGCCTGGCAAATCCACAGTAGCTCTGTGACCGATGATATTCCGACCCCGCCTCCTGCATCTGGTCAGGTTGAAGCCAGCCTCATCCACGTAGACAAAGCTGTGAGAGGGTTCACTTGATTCCAACTCCATTATACGCTATATCCCAGAACACACAGTTGAATTTGTTTTGGTAAGGAAGAGTGACATAAAATGTACATATATTGCATGTTCCTTCCACAGCAATGGAAATGTGTGCAGTTTATGCTTACTGTACTATGTATCACTATAAAATGTTGCTGTAAAGTAGTTACATAGATATATGTTTTACCTGTACATACTGGTACCGTAGCTCCTTAACTCTGTCCTCATTCCTTTGGAATGGTACACGGTACAGCTGTTTCATACTCATCTGGTTTCTATGCAGCACCCTGTCGATGGTTGAGATGCTAACCGTAGGGACGTTTTCAAAGACATCGTTGTCTTCTATAATGGTCCTTTGTATTTCCCTGAGTCTCATGGCATTGTTTGCTCGGAACCATGGTGCAAATAGCCTCCTCCTGTTGAGGTGTGAAAAGGCGTCCTCTGCCACCGGTTTGAGGTAATCTTGCAGTCCTATGAGGGGAAAAATGCAGTGATGCATCGCACACTTTCACATAGACAAAAACTATGTGAACACACATTTTACTGTAAAACATACAGGTGGGTGCATGTAAGGTGCAGTATGTATCTGTATAGAGTATATTTCTGTATGCTGTGAAATACAAGTGGACTACTGTAATATGAAGCATTGTAGGAAGTATACAGTATATTGCTTATATACAGTAACTGTGCACTGTACATTGGTGGACATACCTGTTCTCTCTTCGAAACGTTTGAACTATTGAGGACACGGTTGATCTCCCAATATTCGGCTGCACCCTTCGACCCTCCTCAGCCATTGTAAGACCATGATTGACAACATGGTCTACAATAGTGGCCCTTATGTCATCAGATATGCGCCTATGTCCTCTTCTGCCTCTTCCTCAGTTTTGCCTTCCACCACGCATCCTTGCTCCTCTTCTTCCTCCTCTTGGCTGTTGACCCTGTTCGTTTCCTGGTCCATCCATTATTGGAAAATTGCAACTCTGTGTTGTGGTCTGTCTATATATGCTTGCCAGTTGATTCTTCATGAGATGCACCTTTGAGCAATTTAGACAACTGGTTGATTGTTGGTTGAACTAACGCTTTACATTCCTTCATGAGTGAGGGTCAATTTCACCCCCACCATTCATCAATTCACCTTTTTGGACAAAAGGTCTAATAGAAATGTGTAAAACTATGCTTGACAGTTTATGACAAATAGTTCAACAATTTTGCATGTAATGGCTTATGCAAGGAACTAATGCCTAGATGTTTTGAGGGGTAAGACTATTCAACAGAGAACCATCTACTATATTTTGATCAAAATGACATGAGCAATTGAAAATCTGGAAAAAAGCTGACACTTGTACATTATCAATTGCAATATGTACAAAAGCAATTGCAATCACATTAGAGGCCAGTAGTAGGCCCACCACATTCAGAGGCCAGTAGTAGGCCCACCACTTCAGAGGCCAGTAGTAGGCCCACCACTTCAGAGGCCAGTAGTAGGCCCACCACATTAGAGGCCAGTAGTAGACCCACCACTTCAGAAGCCAGTAGTAGGCCCACCACATTAGAGGCCAGTAGTAGGCCCACCACTTCAGAGGCCAGTAGTAGGCCCACCACTTCAGAGGCCAGTAGTAGGCCCACCACATTAGAGGCCAGTAGTAGGCCCACCACATTAGAGGCCAGTAGTTCACCCACCATATTAGAGACAGTAGTAGGCCCACCACATTAGAGGACAGTAGTAGG
Source organism: Salmo salar (assembly GCF_965601325.2). NCBI lineage: Eukaryota > Metazoa > Chordata > Actinopteri > Salmoniformes > Salmonidae > Salmo > Salmo salar. The sequence goes on from NC_138295.1 coordinate 93,174,462, forward strand.
CCCATCACATTAGAGGCCAGTAGTAGGCACACCACATTAGAAGCCAGTAGTAGGCCCATCACATTAGAGGCCAGTAGTAGGCCCATCACATTAGAGGCCAGTAGTAGGCACACCACATTAGATGCCAGTAGCAGGCCCGCCACATTAGAGTGCAGACCAGTAGCAGGCCCGCCACATTAGAGTGCAGACCAGTAGCAGGCCCGCCACATTAGAGTGCAGACCAGTAGCAGGTCCGCCACATTAGAGTGCAGACCAGTAGCAGGCCCATCACATTAGAGGCCAGTAGTTGTCAGGTGGGCGGATACAGGGTCAGGGTCAGGGACAGGCAGAGTGGTCAGGCGGGTGGGTACAGGGACAGGGACAGGCAGAGTGGTCAGGCGGGCGGGTACAGGGTCAGGGACAGGCAGAGTGGTCAGGTGGGCGGATACAGGGTCAGGGTCAGGGTCAGGCAAGGATCAAAAACCAGGAGGACGAGAAAAAGAGAGGTTGGGAAAAGACAGGCGCTAACAGGACAAACGCTGGTAAGCTTGACAAACAAGACGAACTGGCACAGACAGACAGAAAACACAGGTATAAATACCCAGGGGATAAGTGGGGAAGATGGGCGACACCTGGAGGGAGTGGAGACAAGCACAAGGACAAGTGAAACAGATCAGGGTGTGACACAAACATAAAGTATCTAGTAACAGTTTTTAACAGTAACAGTATTTAGTAACAGTATTTAACAGTAACAATATTAGTAACAGTATTTAACAGTAACAGTATTTAACAGTAACAATATTAGTAACAGTATTTAACAGTAACAGTATTTAGTAAACACATTGTTGGCCTGTTAGAACAATAACAAATGTAATCTGATTTAACAAATATTCTCTTTGTAAAATCAGATTTATTTATTGTGCGCCTTGTTCTTTCCGTCATCGGTCTCTGTTCCATTGATCTCTTTACTACATGTATTCATGTCTGTCTGTTACCCTGGTAACACAGATACAATACTGTGATCAATCAAGAACTCAACTGGGAGTTTGTCTAACTTAATGGCAACATTTTGATGAACAGTGGGTTGCGTTAGATTAGATTTATATTTCTGAACAACAACTTGGACTATAATTGGAGTAATTGGGCTGTAGGAAGCCTGGTGAAGAAGCCCGGACGCTCCCACTAGACGTAACATATTAAACGTACATTTATGGTGCTTTCGGAAAATATTCAGACCACTTTACTTTTTACGCATATTGTTACGTTACAGCCTTATTCTAAAATATATTTAAATAATAATCCCCAGGAATCTACAAGCAAATGCCTCATATTTACAAAAACGAAAACAGGTTTTTAGAAATGTTTGAAAATCTTTTAAACAGAAAACCCCCCAGAAATACCATATTTACATAAGTATTCAGACCCTCTGCTATGAGACTCGACATGGAGGTCAGGTGCATCCTGTTTCCTCTGTAATCCATACTTATCATACGAAACGTAACATATCATACCGAATGGATGGACACAACTGTTACGTCGACCCGTGAGTTCAGATCGGGGGCAATGACATCACACGGTCGCCTGCTCTGATTGGATAGCTCAGCTATTTGGGTTTTACTCCCGTTCACACGTCACTGTGTTGTCTTCAGGAGAGAAAGACCGACCTGTTTTACATCACTGATAATGTGGCCACATTGATTTACAGTCTGTCTGTAGTCTGCTCTTTATAGTGTGTAGGGTGGTGGTCTTTATAGTGTGTAGGGTGGTGGTCTTTATAGTGTGTAGGGTGGTCTTTATAGTGTGTAGGGTGGTGGTCTTTATAGTGTGTAGGGTGGTGGTCTTTATAGTGTGTAGGGTGGTGGTCTTTATAGTGTGTAGGGTGGTGGTCTTTATAGTGTGTAGGGTGGTGGTCTTTATAGTGTGTAGGGGGGTGGTCTTTATAGTGTGTAGGGTGGTGGTCTTTATAGTGTGTAGGGTGGTGGTCTTTATAGTGTGTAGGGTGGTGGTCTTTATAGTGTGTAGGGTGGTGGTCTTTATAGTGTGTAGGGTGGTGGTCTTTATAGTGTGTAGGGTGGTGGTCTTTATAGTGTGTAGGGTGGTGGTCTTTATAGTGTGTAGGGGGGTGGTCTTTATAGTGTGTAGGGGGGTGGTCTTTATAGTGTGTAGGGTGGTGGTCTTTATAGTGTGTAGGGTGGTGGTCTTTATAGTGTGTAGGGTGGTGGTCTTTATAGTGTGTAGGGTGGTGGTCTTTATAGTGTGTAGGGTGGTGGTCTTTATAGTGTGTAGGGTAGTGGTCTTTATAGTGTGTAGGGTGGTGGTCTTTATAGTGTGTAGGGTGGTGGTCTTTATAGTGTGTAGGGTGGTCTTTATAGGGTGTAGGGGGGTGGTCTTTATAGTGTGTAGGGGGGTGGTCTTTATAGTGTGTAGGGTGGTGGTCTTTATAGTGTGTAGGGTGGTGGTCTTTATAGTGTGTAGGGTGGTGGTCTTTATAGTGTGTAGGGTGGTGGTTTTTATAGTGTGTAGGGTGGTGGTCTTTATAGTGTGTAGGGTAGTGGTCTTTATAGTGTGTAGGGTGGTGGTCTTTATAGTGTGTAGGGTGGTGGTCTTTATAGTGTGTAGGGTGGTGGTCTTTATAGTGTGTAGGGTGGTGGTCTTTATAGTGTGTAGGGTGGTGGTCTTTATAGTGTGTAGGGTGGTGGTCTTTATAGTGTGTAGGGTGGTGGTCTTTATAGTGTGTAGGGTGGTGGTCTTTATAGTGTGTAGGGTGCTCTTTATAGTGTGTAGGGTGGTGGTCTTTATAGTGTGTAGGGTGCTCTTTATAGTGTGTAGGGTGGTGGTCTTTATAGTGTGTAGGGTGGTGGTCTTTATAGTGTGTAGGGTGGTGGTCTTTATAGTGTGTAGGGTGGTGGTCTTTATAGTGTGTAGGGTGGTGGTATTTATAGTGTGTAGGGTGGAGGTCTTTATAGTGTGTAGGGTGGTGGTCTTTATAGTGTGTAGGGTGGTGGTCTTTATAGTGTGTAGTGTGGTGGTCTTTATAGTGTGTAGGGTGGTGGTCTTTATAGTGTGTAGGGTGGTGGTCTTTATAGTGTGTAGGGTGGTGGTCTTTATAGTGTGTAGGGTGGTGGTCTTTATAGTGTGTAGGGTGGTGGTCTTTATAGTGTGTAGGGTGGTGCTCTTTATAGTGTGTAGGGTGGTGGTCTTTATAGTGTGTAGGGTGGTGGTCTTTATAGTGTGTAGGGGGGTGGTCTTTATAGTGTGTAGGGTGGTCTTTATAGTGTGTAGGGTGGTGGTCTTTATAGTGTGTAGGGTGGTCTTTATAGTGTGTATGGTGGTCTTTATAGTGTGTAGGGTGGTGGTCTTTATAGTGTGTAGGGTGGTGGTCTTTATAGTGTGTAGGGTGGTGGTATTTATAGTGTGTAGGGTGGTGGTCTTTATAGTGTGTAGGGTGGTGGTCTTTATAGTGTGTAGGGTGGTGGTCTTTATAGTGTGTAGTGTGGTGGTCTTTATAGTGTGTAGGGTGGTGGTCTTTAAAGTGTGTAGGGTGGAGGTCTTTATAGTGTGTAGGGTGGTGGTCTTTATAGTATGTAGGGTGGTGGTCTTTATAGTGTGTAGGGTGGTGGTCTTTATAGTGTGTAGTGTGGTGGTCTTTATAGTGTGTAGGGTGCTCTTTATAGTGTGTAGGGTGGTGGTCTTTAAAGTGTGTAGGGTGGAGGTCTTTATAGTGTGTAGGGTGGTGGTCTTTATAGTGTGTAGGGTGGAGGTCTTTATAGTGTGTAGGGTGGTGGTCTTTATAGTGTGTAGGGTGGTGGTCTTTATAGTGTGTAGGGGGGTGGTCTTTATAGTGTGTAGGGTGGTGGTCTTTATAGTGTGTAGGGTGGTGGTCTTTATAATGTGTAGGGTGGTGGTCTTTATAGTGTGTAGGGTGGTGGTCTTTATAGTGTGTAGGGTGGGGGTCTTTATAGTGTGTAGGGTGGTAGTCTTTATAGTGTGTAGGGTGGTCTTTATAGTGTGTAGGGTGGTGGTCTTTATAGTGTGTAGGGTGGAGGACTTTATAGTGTGTAGGGTGGTGGTCTTTATAGTGTGTAGGGTGGAGGTCTTTATAGTGTGTAGGGTGGTGGTCTTTATAGTGTGTAGGGTGGTCTTTATAGTGTGTAGGGTGGTCTTTATAGTGTGTAGGGTGGTGGTCTTTATAGTGTGTAGGGGGGTGGTCTTTATAGTGTGTAGGGTGGTGGTCTTTATAATGTGTAGGGTGGTGGTCTTTATAGTGTGTAGGGTAGTGGTCTTTATAGTGTGTAGGGTGGTCTTTATAGTGTGTAGGGTGGTGGTCTTTATAGTGTGTAGGGTGGTGGTCTTTATAGTGTGTAGGGTGCTCTTTATAGTGTGTAGGGTGGTGGTCTTTATAGTGTGTAGGGTGGTCTTTATAGTGTGTAGGGGGGTGGTCTTTATAGTGTGTAGGGTGGTGGTCTTTATAGTGTGTAGGGTGGTCTTTATAGTGTGTAGGGGGGTGGTCTTTATAGTGTGTAGGGTGGTGGTCTTTATAGTGTGTAGGGTGGTGGTCTTTATAGTGTGTAGGGTGGTCTTTATAGTGTGTAGGGGGGTGGTCTTTATAGTGTGTAGGGGGGTGGTCTTTATAGTGTGTAGGGTGGTGGTCTTTATAGTGTGTAGGGTGGTGGTCTTTATAGTGTGTAGGGTGGTGGTCTTTATAGTGTGTAGGGGGGTGGTCTTTATAATGTGTAGGGTGGTGGTCTTTATAGTGTGTAGGGTGGTGGTCTTTATAGTGTGTAGGGTGGAGGTCTTTATAGTGTGTAGGGTGGTGGTCTTTATAGTGTGTAGGGTGGTGGTCTTTATAGTGTGTAGGGTGGTCTTTATAGTGTGTAGGGGGGTGGTCTTTATAGTGTGTAGGGTGGTGGTCTTTATAGTGTGTAGGGTGGTGGTCTTTATAGTGTGTAGGGTGGTGGTCTTTATAGTGTGTAGGGTGGAGGTCTTTATAGTGTGTAGGGTGGAGGTCTTTATAGTGTGTAGGGTGGTGGTCTTTATAGTGTGTAGGGTGGAGGTCTTTATAGTGTGTAGGGTGGAGGTCTTTATAGTGTGTAGGGTGGTGGTCTTTATAGTGTGTAGGGTGGAGGTCTTTATAGTGTGTAGGGTGGTGGTCTTTATAGTGTGTAGGGTGGTGGTCTTTATAGTGTGTAGGGTGGAGGTCTTTATAGTGTGTAGGGTGGTGGTCTTTATAGTGTGTAGGGTGGTGGTCTTTAAAGTGTGTAGGGTGGAGGTCTTTATAGTGTGTAGGGTGGTAGTCTTTATAGTGTGTAGGGTGGTGGTCTTTACAGTGTGTAGGGTGGTGGTCTTTATAGTGTGTAGGGTGGTGGTCTTTATAGTGTGTAGGGTGGTGGTCTTTATAGTGTGTAGGGTGGTGGTCTTTGTAGTGTGTAGGGTGGTGGTCTTTATAGTGTGTAGGGTGGTGGTCTTTATAGTGTGTAGGGTGGTGGTCTTTATAGTGTGTAGGGTGGTGGTCTTTATAGTATGTAGGGTGGTGGTCTTTATAGTGTGTAGGGTGGTGGTCTTTATAGTGTGTAGGGTGGTGGTCTTTATAGTGTGTAGGGTGGTGGTCTTTATAGTGTGTAGGGTGGTGGTCTTTAAAGTGTGTAGTGTGGTGGTCTTTATAGTGTGTAGGGTGGTGGTCTTTATAGTGTGTAGGGTGGTGGTCTTTATAGTGTGTAGGGTGGTGGTCTTTATAGTGTGTAGGGTGGAGGTCTTTATAGTGTGTAGGGTGGTGGTCTTTATAGTGTGTAGGGTAGTGGTCTTTATAGTGTGTAGGGTAGTGGTCTTTATAGTGTGTAGGGTGGTGGTCTTTATAGTGTGTAGGGTGGTCTTTATAGTGTGTAGGGTGGTGGTCTTTATAGTGTGTAGGGTGGTGGTCTTTATAGTGTGTAGGGTGGTGGTCTTTATAGTGTGTAGGGTGGTGGTCTTTATAGTGTGTAGTGTAGGGTGGTGGTCTTTATAGTGTGTAGGGTGGTGGTCTTTATAGTGTGTAGGGTGGTGGTCTTTATAGTGTGTAGGGTGGTGGTCTTTATAGTGTGTAGGGTGGTGGTCTTTATAGTGTGTAGGGTGGTGGTCTTTATAGTGTGTAGGGTGGTGGTCTTTATAGTGTGTAGGGTGGTGGTCTTTATAGTGTGTAGGGTGGTGGTCTTTATAGTGTGTAGGGTGGTCTTTATAGTGTGTAGGGTGGTGGTCTTTATAGTGTGTAGGGTGGTGGTCTTTATAGTGTGTAGGGTGGTGGTCTTTATAGTGTGTAGGGTGGTGCTCTTTATAGTGTGTAGGGTGGTGGTCTTTATAGTGTGTAGGGTGGTGGTCTTTATAGTGTGTAGGGTGGTCTTTGTAGGGTGGTCTTTATAGTGTGTAGGGTGGTGGTCTTTATAGTGTGTAGGGTGGTGGTCTTTATAGTGTGTAGGGTGGTGGTCTTTATAGTGTGTAGGGTGGTGGTCTTTATAGTGTGTAGGGTGGAGGTCTTTATAGTGTGTAGGGTGGAGGTCTTTATAGTGTGTAGGGTGGTGGTCTTTATAGTGTGTAGGGTGGAGGTCTTTATAGTGTGTAGGGTGGTGGTCTTTATAGTGTGTAGGGTGGAGGTCTTTATAGTGTGTAGGGTGGTGGTCTTTATAGTGTGTAGGGTGGAGGTCTTTATAGTGTGTAGGGTGGTGGTCTTTATAGTGTGTAGGGTGGTGGTCTTTAAAGTGTGTAGGGTGGAGGTCTTTATAGTGTGTAGGGTGGTAGTCTTTATAGTGTGTAGGGTGGTGGTCTTTATAGTGTGTAGGGTGGTGGTCTTTATAGTGTGTAGGGTGGTGGTCTTTAAAGTGTGTAGTGTGGTGGTCTTTATAGTGTGTAGGGTGGTGGTCTTTATAGTGTGTAGGGTGGTGGTCTTTATAGTGTGTAGGGTGGTGGTCTTTATAGTGTGTAGGGTGGAGGTCTTTATAGTGTGTAGGGTGGTGGTCTTTATAGTGTGTAGGGTAGTGGTCTTTATAGTGTGTAGGGTAGTGGTCTTTATAGTGTGTAGGGTGGTGGTCTTTATAGTGTGTAGGGTGGTCTTTATAGTGTGTAGGGTGGTGGTCTTTATAGTGTGTAGGGTGGTGGTCTTTATAGTGTGTAGGGTGGTGGTCTTTATAGTGTGTAGGGTGGTGGTCTTTATAGTGTGTAGTGTAGGGTGGTGGTCTTTATAGTGTGTAGGGTGGTGGTCTTTATAGTGTGTAGGGTGGTGGTCTTTATAGTGTGTAGGGTGGTGGTCTTTATAGTGTGTAGGGTGGTGGTCTTTATAGTGTGTAGGGTGGTGGTCTTTATAGTGTGTAGGGTGGTGGTCTTTATAGTGTGTAGGGTGGTGGTCTTTATAGTGTGTAGGGTGGTGGTCTTTATAGTGTGTAGGGTGGTCTTTATAGTGTGTAGGGTGGTGGTCTTTATAGTGTGTAGGGTGGTGGTCTTTATAGTGTGTAGGGTGGTGGTCTTTATAGTGTGTAGGGTGGTGCTCTTTATAGTGTGTAGGGTGGTGGTCTTTATAGTGTGTAGGGTGGTGGTCTTTATAGTGTGTAGGGTGGTCTTTGTAGGGTGGTCTTTATAGTGTGTAGGGTGGTGGTCTTTATAGTGTGTAGGGTGGTGGTCTTTATAGTGTGTAGGGTGGTGGTCTTTATAGTGTGTAGGGTGGTGGTCTTTATAGTGTGTAGGGTGGAGGTCTTTATAGTGTGTAGGGTGGAGGTCTTTATAGTGTGTAGGGTGGTGGTCTTTATAGTGTGTAGGGTGGAGGTCTTTATAGTGTGTAGGGTGGTGGTCTTTATAGTGTGTAGGGTGGAGGTCTTTATAGTGTGTAGGGTGGTGGTCTTTATAGTGTGTAGGGTGGAGGTCTTTATAGTGTGTAGGGTGGTGGTCTTTATAGTGTGTAGGGTGGTGGTCTTTAAAGTGTGTAGGGTGGAGGTCTTTATAGTGTGTAGGGTGGTAGTCTTTATAGTGTGTAGGGTGGTGGTCTTTACAGTGTGTAGGGTGGTGGTCTTTATAGTGTGTAGGGTGGTGGTCTTTATAGTGTGTAGGGTGGTGGTCTTTATAGTGTGTAGGGTGGTGGTCTTTATAGTGTGTAGGGTGGTGGTCTTTATAGTGTGTAGGGTGGTGGTCTTTATAGTGTGTAGTGTAGGGTGGTGGTCTTTATAGTGTGTAGTGTAGGGTGGTGGTCTTTATAGTGTGTAGGGTGGTGGTCTTTATAGTGTGTAGGGTGGTGGTCTTTATAGTGTGTAGGGTGGTGGTCTTTATAGTGTGTAGGGTGGTGGTCTTTATAGTGTGTAGGGTGGTGGTCTTTATAGTGTGTAGGGTGGTGGTCTTTACAGTGTGTAGGGTGGTGGTCTTTATAGTGTGTAGGGTGGTGGTCTTTATAGTGTGTAGGGTGGTGGTCTTTATAGTGTGTAGGGTGGTGGTCTTTATAGTGTGTAGGGTGGTGGTCTTTATAGTGTGTAGGGTGGTGGTCTTTATAGTGTGTAGGGTGGTGGTCTTTATAGTGTGTAGGGTGGTGGTCTTTATAGTGTGTAGGGTGGTGGTCTTTATAGTGTGTAGGGTGGTCTTTGTAGGGTGGTCTTTATAGTGTGTAGGGTGGTGGTCTTTATAGTGTGTAGGGTGGTGGTCTTTATAGTATGTAGGGTGGTGGTCTTTATAGTGTGTAGGGTGGTGGTCTTTATAGTGTGTAGGGTGGTGGTCTTTATAGTGTGTAGGGTGGTGGTCTTTATAGTGTGTAGGGTGGTGGTCTTTAAAGTGTGTAGTGTGGTGGTCTTTATAGTGTGTAGGGTGGTGGTCTTTATAGTGTGTAGGGTGGTGGTCTTTATAGTGTGTAGGGTGGTGGTCTTTATAGTGTGTAGGGTGGTGGTCTTTATAGTGTGTAGGGTGGTGGTCTTTATAGTGTGTAGGGTGGTGGTCTTTATAGTGTGTAGGGTGGTGGTCTTTATAGTGTGTAGGGTGGAGGTCTTTATAGTGTGTAGGGTGGTGGTCTTTGTAGTGTGTAGGGTGGAGGTCTTTATAGTGTGTAGGGTGGTGGTCTTTATAGTGTGTAGGGTGGTGGTCTTTATAGTGTGTAGGGTGGAGGTCTTTATAGTGTGTAGGGTGGTGGTCTTTGTAGTGTGTAGGGTGGAGGTCTTTATAGTGTGTAGGGTGGTGGTCTTTATAGTGTGTAGGGTGGTGGTCTTTATAGTGTGTAGGGGGGTGGTCTTTATAGTGTGTAGTGTGGTGGTCTTTATAGTGTGTAGGGTGGTGGTCTTTATAGTGTGTAGGGTGGTGGTCTTTATAGTGTGTAGGGTGGTGGTCTTTATAGTGTGTAGGGTGGAGGTCTTTATAGTGTGTAGGGTGGTGGTCTTTGTAGTGTGTAGGGTGGAGGTCTTTATAGTGTGTAGGGTGGTGGTCTTTATAGTGTGTAGGGTGGTGGTCTTTATAGTGTGTAGGGGGGTGGTCTTTATAGTGTGTAGGGTGGTGGTCTTTATAGTGTGTAGGGGGGTGGTCTTTATAGTGTGTAGGGGGGTGGTCTTTATAGTGTGTAGGGGGGTGGTCTTTATAGTGTGTAGGGGGGTGGTCTTTATAGTGTGTAGGGTGCTCTTTATAGTGTGTAGGGTGGTGGTCTTTATAGTGTGTAGGGTGGAGGTCTTTATAGTGTGTAGGGTGGTGGTCTTTATAGTGTGTAGGGTGGTGGTCTTTATAGTGTGTAGGGTGGTGGTCTTTATAGTGTGTAGGGTGGTGGTCTTTATAGTGTGTAGGGTGGTCTTTATAGTGTGTAGGGTGGTGGTCTTTATAGTGTGTAGGGTGGTCTTTATAGTGTGTAGGGTGGTGGTCTTTATTTTTTGTAGGGTGGTGGTCTTTATAGTGTGTAGGGTGGTGGTCTTTATAGTGTGTAGGGTGGTGGTCTTTATAGTGTGTAGGGGGGTGGTCTTTATAGTGTGTAGGGTGGTGGTCTTTATAGTGTGTAGGGGGGTGGTCTTTATAGTGTGTAGGGTGGTGGTCTTTATAGTGTGTAGGGTGGTGGTCTTTATAGTGTGTAGGGTGGTGGTCTTTATAGTGTGTAGGGGGGTGGTCTTTATAGTGTGTAGGGTGGAGGTCTTTATAGTGTGTAGGGGGGTGGTCTTTATAGTGTGTAGGGGGGTGGTCTTTATAGTGTGTAGGGTGGTGGTCTTTATAGTGTGTAGGGTGGTGGTCTTTATAGTGTGTAGGGTGGTGGTCTTTATAGTGTGTAGGGTGGTGGTCTTTATAGTGTGTAGGGTGGTGGTCTTTATAGTGTGTAGGGGGGTGGTCTTTATAGTGTGTAGGGTGGTGGTCTTTATAGTGTGTAGGGTGGTGGTCTTTATAGTGTGTAGGGTGGTGGTCTTTATAGTGTGTAGGGTGGTGGTCTTTATAGTGTGTAGGGTGGTGGTCTTTATAGTGTGTAGGGGGGTGGTCTTTATAGTGTGTAGGGTGGTCTTTATAGTGTGTAGGGTGGTGGTCTTTATAGTGTGTAGGGTGGTGGTCTTTATAGTGTGTAGGGTGGTGGTCTTTATAGTGTGTAGGGTGGTGGTCTTTATAGTGTGTAGGGTGGTGGTCTTTATAGTGTGTAGGGTGGTGGTCTTTATAGTGTGTAGGGTGGTGGTCTTTATAGTGTGTAGGGTGGTGGTCTTTATAGTGTGTAGGGTGGTGGTCTTTATAGTGTGTAGGGTGGTGGTCTTTATAGTGTGTAGGGTGGTGGTCTTTATAGTGTGTAGGGTGGTGGTCTTTATAGTGTGTAGGGTGGTGGTCTTTATAGTGTGTAGGGTGGTGGTCTTTATAGTGTGTAGTGTGGTGGTCTTTATAGTGTGTAGGGTGGTGGTCTTTATAGTGTGTAGGGTGGTGGTCTTTATAGTGTGTAGTGTGGTGGTCTTTATAGTGTGTAGGGTGGTGGTCTTTATAGTGTGTAGGGTGGTGGTCTTTATAGTGTGTAGGGTGGAGGTCTTTATAGTGTGTAGGGTGGTGGTCTTTGTAGTGTGTAGGGTGGAGGTCTTTATAGTGTGTAGGGTGGTGGTCTTTATAGTGTGTAGGGTGGTGGTCTTTATAGTGTGTAGGGGGGTGGTCTTTATAGTGTGTAGGGTGGTGGTCTTTATAGTGTGTAGGGGGGTGGTCTTTATAGTGTGTAGGGGGGTGGTCTTTATAGTGTGTAGGGTGCTCTTTATAGTGTGTAGGGTGCTCTTTATAGTGTGTAGGGTGGTGGTCTTTATAGTGTGTAGGGTGGTGGTCTTTATAGTGTGTAGGGTGGAGGTCTTTATAGTGTGTAGGGTGGTGGTCTTTATAGTGTGTAGGGTGGTGGTCTTTATAGTGTGTAGGGTGGTGGTCTTTATAGTGTGTAGGGTGGTGGTCTTTATAGTGTGTAGGGTGGTCTTTATAGTGTGTAGGGTGGTGGTCTTTATAGTGTGTAGGGTGGAGGTCTTTATAGTGTGTAGGGTGGTGGTCTTTATAGTGTGTAGGGTGGTGGTCTTTATAGTGTGTAGGGGGGTGGTCTTTATAGTGTGTAGGGTGGTGGTCTTTATAGTGTGTAGGGTGGTGGTCTTTATAGTGTGTAGGGTGGTGGTCTTTATAGTGTGTAGGGTGGTGGTCTTTATAGTGTGTAGGGTGGTGGTCTTTATAGTGTGTAGGGTGGTCTTTATAGGGTGTAGGGGGGTGGTCTTTATAGTGTGTAGGGGGGTGGTCTTTATAGTGTGTAGGGTGGTGGTCTTTATAGTGTGTAGGGTGGTCTTTATAGTGTGTAGGGTGGTGGTCTTTATAGTGTGTAGGGTGGTGGTTTTTATAGTGTGTAGGGTGGTGGTCTTTATAGTGTGTAGGGTAGTGGTCTTTATAGTGTGTAGGGTGGTGGTCTTTATAGTGTGTAGGGTGGTGGTCTTTATAGTGTGTAGGGTGGTGGTCTTTATAGTGTGTAGGGTGGTCTTTATAGGGTGTAGGGGGGTGGTCTTTATAGTGTGTAGGGGGGTGGTCTTTATAGTGTGTAGGGTGGTGGTCTTTATAGTGTGTAGGGTGGTCTTTATAGTGTGTAGGGTGGTGGTCTTTATAGTGTGTAGGGGGGTGCTCTTTATAGTGTGTAGGGTGGTGGTCTTTATAGTGTGTAGGGTGGTGGTCTTTATAGTGTGTAGGGTGGTGGTCTTTATAGTGTGTAGGGTGGTGGTCTTTATAGTGTGTAGGGTGGTGGTCTTTATAGTGTGTAGGGTGGTGGTCTTTATAGTGTGTAGGGTGGTCTTTATAGTGTGTAGGGTGGTGGTCTTTATAGTGTGTAGGGTGGTGGTCTTTATAGTGTGTAGGGTGCTCTTTATAGTGTGTAGGGTGGTGGTCTTTATAGTGTGTAGGGTGGTGGTCTTTATAGTGTGTAGGGTGGTGGTCTTTATAGTGTGTAGGGTGGTGGTCTTTATAGTGTGTAGGGTGGTGGTATTTATAGTGTGTAGGGTGGAGGTCTTTATAGTGTGTAGGGTGGTGGTCTTTATAGTGTGTAGGGTGGTGGTCTTTATAGTGTGTAGTGTGGTGGTCTTTATAGTGTGTAGTGTGGTGGTCTTTATAGTGTGTAGGGTGGTGGTCTTTATAGTGTGTAGGGTGGTGGTCTTTATAGTGTGTAGGGTGGTCTTTATAGTGTGTAGGGTGGTGGTCTTTATAGTGTGTAGGGTGGTCTTTATAGTGTGTATGGTGGTCTTTATAGTGTGTAGGGTGGTGGTCTTTATAGTGTGTAGGGTGGTGGTCTTTATAGTGTGTAGGGTGGTGGTATTTATAGTGTGTAGGGTGGTGGTCTTTATAGTGTGTAGGGTGGTGGTCTTTATAGTGTGTAGGGTGGTGGTCTTTATAGTGTGTAGGGTGGTGGTCTTTATAGTGTGTAGGGTGGTGGTCTTTATAGTGTGTAGGGTGGTGGTCTTTATAGTGTGTAGTGTGGTGGTCTTTATAGTGTGTAGGGTGGTGGTCTTTAAAGTGTGTAGGGTGGAGGTCTTTATAGTGTGTAGGGTGGTGGTCTTTATAGTATGTAGGGTGGTGGTCTTTATAGTGTGTAGGGTGGTGGTCTTTATAGTGTGTAGTGTGGTGGTCTTTATAGTGTGTAGTGTGGTGGTCTTTATAGTGTGTAGGGTGGTGGTCTTTAAAGTGTGTAGGGTGGAGGTCTTTATAGTGTGTAGGGTGGTGGTCTTTATAGTGTGTAGGGTGGAGGTCTTTATAGTGTGTAGGGTGGTGGTCTTTATAGTGTGTAGGGTGGTGGTCTTTATAGTGTGTAGGGGGGTGGTCTTTATAGTGTGTAGGGTGGTGGTCTTTATAGTGTGTAGGGTGGTGGTCTTTATAATGTGTAGGGTGGTGGTCTTTATAGTGTGTAGGGTGGTGGTCTTTATAGTGTGTAGGGTGGGGGTCTTTATAGTGTGTAGGGTGGTAGTCTTTATAGTGTGTAGGGTGGTCTTTATAGTGTGTAGGGTGGTGGTCTTTATAGTGTGTAGGGTGGAGGACTTTATAGTGTGTAGGGTGGTGGTCTTTATAGTGTGTAGGGTGGAGGTCTTTATAGTGTGTAGGGTGGTGGTCTTTATAGTGTGTAGGGTGGTCTTTATAGTGTGTAGGGTGGTCTTTATAGTGTGTAGGGTGGTGGTCTTTATAGTGTGTAGGGGGGTGGTCTTTATAGTGTGTAGGGTGGTGGTCTTTATAATGTGTAGGGTGGTGGTCTTTATAGTGTGTAGGGTAGTGGTCTTTATAGTGTGTAGGGTGGTCTTTATAGTGTGTAGGGTGGTGGTCTTTATAGTGTGTAGGGTGGTGGTCTTTATAGTGTGTAGGGTGGTGGTCTTTATAGTGTGTAGGGTGCTCTTTATAGTGTGTAGGGTGGTGGTCTTTATAGTGTGTAGGGTGGTCTTTATAGTGTGTAGGGGGGTGGTCTTTATAGTGTGTAGGGTGGTGGTCTTTATAGTGTGTGTGGTGGTCTTTATAGTGTGTAGGGTGGTCTTTATAGTGTGTAGGGGGGTGGTCTTTATAGTGTGTAGGGTGGTGGTCTTTATAGTGTGTAGGGTGGTGGTCTTTATAGTGTGTAGGGTGGTCTTTATAGTGTGTAGGGGGGTGGTCTTTATAGTGTGTAGGGTGGTGGTCTTTATAGTGTGTAGGGTGGTGGTCTTTATAGTGTGTAGGGTGGTGGTCTTTATAGTGTGTAGGGGGGTGGTCTTTATAATGTGTAGGGTGGTGGTCTTTATAGTGTGTAGGGTGGTGGTCTTTATAGTGTGTAGGGTGGAGGTCTTTATAGTGTGTAGGGTGGTGGTCTTTATAGTGTGTAGGGTGGTGGTCTTTATAGTGTGTAGGGTGGTCTTTATAGTGTGTAGGGGGGTGGTCTTTATAGTGTGTAGGGTGGTGGTCTTTATAGTGTGTAGGGTGGTGGTCTTTATAGTGTGTAGGGTGGTGGTCTTTATAGTGTGTAGGGTGGAGGTCTTTATAGTGTGTAGGGTGGAGGTCTTTATAGTGTGTAGGGTGGTGGTCTTTATAGTGTGTAGGGTGGAGGTCTTTATAGTGTGTAGGGTGGAGGTCTTTATAGTGTGTAGGGTGGTGGTCTTTATAGTGTGTAGGGTGGAGGTCTTTATAGTGTGTAGGGTGGTGGTCTTTATAGTGTGTAGGGTGGTGGTCTTTATAGTGTGTAGGGTGGAGGTCTTTATAGTGTGTAGGGTGGTGGTCTTTATAGTGTGTAGGGTGGTGGTCTTTAAAGTGTGTAGGGTGGAGGTCTTTATAGTGTGTAGGGTGGTAGTCTTTACAGTGTGTAGGGTGGTGGTCTTTACAGTGTGTAGGGTGGTGGTCTTTATAGTGTGTAGGGTGGTGGTCTTTATAGTGTGTAGGGTGGTGGTCTTTATAGTGTGTAGGGTGGTGGTCTTTGTAGTGTGTAGGGTGGTCTTTATAGTGTGTAGGGTGGTGGTCTTTATAGTGTGTAGGGTGGTGGTCTTTATAGTGTGTAGGGTGGTGGTCTTTATAGTATGTAGGGTGGTGGTCTTTATAGTGTGTAGGGTGGTGGTCTTTATAGTGTGTAGGGTGGTGGTCTTTATAGTGTGTAGGGTGGTGGTCTTTATAGTGTGTAGGGTGGTGGTCTTTAAAGTGTGTAGTGTGGTGGTCTTTATAGTGTGTAGGGTGGTGGTCTTTATAGTGTGTAGGGTGGTGGTCTTTATAGTGTGTAGGGTGGAGGTCTTTATAGTGTGTAGGGTGGTGGTCTTTATAGTGTGTAGGGTAGTGGTCTTTATAGTGTGTAGGGTAGTGGTCTTTATAGTGTGTAGGGTGGTGGTCTTTATAGTGTGTAGGGTGGTGGTCTTTATAGTGTGTAGGGTGGTCTTTATAGTGTGTAGGGTGGTGGTCTTTATAGTGTGTAGGGTGGTGGTCTTTATAGTGTGTAGGGTGGTGGTCTTTATAGTGTGTAGGGTGGTGGACTTTATAGTGTGTAGTGTAGGGTGGTCTTTATAGTGTGTAGGGTGGTGGTCTTTATAGTGTGTAGGGTGGTCTTTATAGTGTGTAGGGTGGTGGTCTTTATAGTGTGTAGGGTGGTGGTCTTTATAGTGTGTAGGGTGGTGGTCTTTATAGTGTGTAGGGTGGTGGTCTTTATAGTGTGTAGGGTGGTGGTCTTTATAGTGTGTAGGGTGGTGCTCTTTATAGTGTGTAGGGTGGTGGTCTTTATAGTGTGTAGGGTGGTGGTCTTTATAGTGTGTAGGGTGGTCTTTGTAGGGTGGTCTTTATAGTGTGTAGGGTGGTGGTCTTTATAGTGTGTAGGGTGGTGGTCTTTATAGTGTGTAGGGTGGTGGTCTTTATAGTGTGTAGGGTGGAGGTCTTTATAGTGTGTAGGGTGGAGGTCTTTATAGTGTGTAGGGTGGTGGTCTTTATAGTGTGTAGGGTGGAGGTCTTTATAGTGTGTAGGGTGGTGGTCTTTATAGTGTGTAGGGTGGAGGTCTTTATAGTGTGTAGGGTGGTGGTCTTTATAGTGTGTAGGGTGGAGGTCTTTATAGTGTGTAGGGTGGTGGTCTTTATAGTGTGTAGGGTGGTGGTCTTTAAAGTGTGTAGGGTGGAGGTCTTTATAGTGTGTAGGGTGGTAGTCTTTATAGTGTGTAGGGTGGTGGTCTTTACAGTGTGTAGGGTGGTGGTCTTTATAGTGTGTAGGGTGGTGGTCTTTATAGTGTGTAGGGTGGTGGTCTTTATAGTGTGTAGGGTAGTGGTCTTTATAGTGTGTAGGGTAGTGGTCTTTATAGTGTGTAGGGTGGTGGTCTTTATAGTGTGTAGGGTGGTGGTCTTTATAGTGTGTAGGGTGGTCTTTATAGTGTGTAGGGTGGTGGTCTTTATAGTGTGTAGGGTGGTGGTCTTTATAGTGTGTAGGGTGGTGGTCTTTATAGTGTGTAGGGTGGTGGTCTTTATAGTGTGTAGTGTAGGGTGGTGGTCTTTATAGTGTGTAGGGTGGTGGTCTTTATAGTGTGTAGGGTGGTCTTTATAGTGTGTAGGGTGGTGGTCTTTATAGTGTGTAGGGTGGTGGTCTTTATAGTGTGTAGGGTGGTGGTCTTTATAGTGTGTAGGGTGGTGGTCTTTATAGTGTGTAGGGTGGTGGTCTTTACAGTGTGTAGGGTGGTGGTCTTTACAGTGTGTAGGGTGGTGGTCTTTATAGTGTGTAGGGTGGTGGTCTTTATAGTGTGTAGGGTGGTGGTCTTTATAGTGTGTAGGGTGGTGGTCTTTATAGTGTGTAGGGTGGTGGTCTTTATAGTGTGTAGGGTGGTGCTCTTTATAGTGTGTAGGGTGGTGGTCTTTATAGTGTGTAGGGTGGTGGTCTTTATAGTGTGTAGGGTGGTCTTTGTAGGGTGGTGGTCTTTATAGTGTGTAGGGTGGTGGTCTTTATAGTGTGTAGGGTGGTGGTCTTTATAGTATGTAGGGTGGTGGTCTTTATAGTGTGTAGGGTGGTGGTCTTTATAGTGTGTAGGGTGGTGGTCTTTATAGTGTGTAGGGTGGTGGTCTTTATAGTGTGTAGGGTGGTGGTCTTTAAAGTGTGTAGTGTGGTGGTCTTTATAGTGTGTAGGGTGGTGGTCTTTATAGTGTGTAGGGTGGTGGTCTTTATAGTGTGTAGGGTGGTGGTCTTTATAGTGTGTAGGGTGGTGGTCTTTATAGTGTGTAGGGTGGTGGTCTTTATAGTGTGTAGGGTGGTGGTCTTTATAGTGTGTAGGGTGGTGGTCTTTATAGTGTGTAGTGTGGTGGTCTTTATAGTGTGTAGGGTGGTGGTCTTTATAGTGTGTAGTGTGGTGGTCTTTATAGTGTGTAGGGTGGTGGTCTTTATAGTGTGTAGGGTGGTGGTCTTTATAGTGTGTAGGGTGGTGGTCTTTATAGTGTGTAGGGTGGAGGTCTTTATAGTGTGTAGGGTGGTGGTCTTTGTAGTGTGTAGGGTGGAGGTCTTTATAGTGTGTAGGGTGGTGGTCTTTATAGTGTGTAGGGTGGTGGTCTTTATAGTGTGTAGGGGGGTGGTCTTTATAGTGTGTAGGGTGGTGGTCTTTATAGTGTGTAGGGGGGTGGTCTTTATAGTGTGTAGGGGGGTGGTCTTTATAGTGTGTAGGGGGGTGGTCTTTATAGTGTGTAGGGGGGTGGTCTTTATAGTGTGTAGGGTGCTCTTTATAGTGTGTAGGGTGGTGGTCTTTATAGTGTGTAGGGTGGAGGTCTTTATAGTGTGTAGGGTGGTGGTCTTTATAGTGTGTAGGGTGGTGGTCTTTATAGTGTGTAGGGTGGTGGTCTTTATAGTGTGTAGGGTGGTGGTCTTTATAGTGTGTAGGGTGGTCTTTATAGTGTGTAGGGTGGTGGTCTTTATAGTGTGTAGGGTGGTCTTTATAGTGTGTAGGGTGGTGGTCTTTATTTTTTGTAGGGTGGTGGTCTTTATAGTGTGTAGGGTGGTGGTCTTTATAGTGTGTAGGGTGGTGGTCTTTATAGTGTGTAGGGGGGTGGTCTTTATAGTGTGTAGGGTGGTGGTCTTTATAGTGTGTAGGGGGGTGGTCTTTATAGTGTGTAGGGTGGTGGTCTTTATAGTGTGTAGGGTGGTGGTCTTTATAGTGTGTAGGGTGGTGGTCTTTATAGTGTGTAGGGGGGTGGTCTTTATAGTGTGTAGGGTGGAGGTCTTTATAGTGTGTAGGGTGGTGGTCTTTATAGTGTGTAGGGGGGTGGTCTTTATAGTGTGTAGGGTGGTGGTCTTTATAGTGTGTAGGGTGGTGGTCTTTATAGTGTGTAGGGTGGTGGTCTTTATAGTGTGTAGGGTGGTGGTCTTTATAGTGTGTAGGGTGGTGGTCTTTATAGTGTGTAGGGTGGTGGTCTTTATAGTGTGTAGGGGGGTGGTCTTTATAGTGTGTAGGGTGGTCTTTATAGTGTGTAGGGTGGTGGTCTTTATAGTGTGTAGGGTGGTGGTCTTTATAGTGTGTAGGGTGGTGGTCTTTATAGTGTGTAGGGTGGTGGTCTTTATAGTGTGTAGGGTGGTGGTCTTTATAGTGTGTAGGGTGGTGGTCTTTATAGTGTGTAGGGTGGTGGTCTTTATAGTGTGTAGGGGGGTGGTCTTTATAGTGTGTAGGGTGGTCTTTATAGTGTGTAGGGTGGTGGTCTTTATAGTGTGTAGGGTGGTGGTCTTTATAGTGTGTAGGGTGGTGGTCTTTATAGTGTGTAGGGTGGTGGTCTTTATAGTGTGTAGGGTGGTCTTTATAGTGTGTAGGGTGGTCTTTATAGTGTGTAGGGTGGTGGTCTTTATAGTGTGTAGGGTGGTGGTCTTTATAGTGTGTAGGGTGGTGGTCTTTATAGTGTGTAGGGTGGTGGTCTTTATAGTGTGTAGGGTGGTGGTCTTTATAGTGTGTAGGGTGGTGGTCTTTATAGTGTGTAGGGTGGTGGTCTTTATAGTGTGTAGGGTGGTGGTCTTTATAGTGTGTAGGGTGGTGGTCTTTATAGTGTGTAGGGTGGTGGTCTTTATAGTGTGTAGGGTGGTGGTCTTTATAGTGTGTAGTGTGGTGGTCTTTATAGTGTGTAGGGTGGTGGTCTTTATAGTGTGTAGGGTGGTGGTCTTTATAGTGTGTAGTGTGGTGGTCTTTATAGTGTGTAGGGTGGTGGTCTTTATAGTGTGTAGGGTGGTGGTCTTTATAGTGTGTAGGGTGGAGGTCTTTATAGTGTGTAGGGTGGTGGTCTTTGTAGTGTGTAGGGTGGAGGTCTTTATAGTGTGTAGGGTGGTGGTCTTTATAGTGTGTAGGGTGGTGGTCTTTATAGTGTGTAGGGGGGTGGTCTTTATAGTGTGTAGGGTGGTGGTCTTTATAGTGTGTAGGGGGGTGGTCTTTATAGTGTGTAGGGGGGTGGTCTTTATAGTGTGTAGGGTGCTCTTTATAGTGTGTAGGGTGCTCTTTATAGTGTGTAGGGTGGTGGTCTTTATAGTGTGTAGGGTGGTGGTCTTTATAGTGTGTAGGGTGGAGGTCTTTATAGTGTGTAGGGTGGTGGTCTTTATAGTGTGTAGGGTGGTGGTCTTTATAGTGTGTAGGGTGGTGGTCTTTATAGTGTGTAGGGTGGTGGTCTTTATAGTGTGTAGGGTGGTGGTCTTTATAGTGTGTAGGGTGGTCTTTATAGTGTGTAGGGTGGTGGTCTTTATAGTGTGTAGGGTGGAGGTCTTTATAGTGTGTAGGGGGGTGGTCTTTATAGTGTGTAGGGTGGTGGTCTTTATAGTGTGTATGGTGGTCTTTATAGTGTGTAGGGTGGTGGTCTTTATAGTGTGTAGGGTGGTGGTCTTTATAGTGTGTAGGGTGGTGGTCTTTATAGTGTGTAGGGTGGTGGTCTTTATAGTGTGTAGTGTGGTGGTCTTTATAGTGTGTAGGGGGGTGGTCTTTATAGTGTGTAGGGGGGTGGTCTTTATAGTGTGGAGGGTGGTGGTCTTTATAGTGTGGAGGGTGGTCTTTATAGTGTGTAGGGTGGTGGTCTTTATAGTGTGTAGTGTGGTGGTCTTTATAGTGTGTAGGGGGGTGGTCTTTATAGTGTGTAGGGGGGTGGTCTTTATAGTGTGTAGGGTGGTGGTCTTTATAGTGTGTAGGGTGGTGGTCTTTATAGTGTGTAGGGTGGTCTTTATAGTGTGCAGGGTGGTGGACTTTATAGTGTGTAGGGTGGTGGTCTTTATAGTGTGTAGGGTGGTGGTCTTTATAGTGTGTAGGGTGGTCTTTATAGTGTGTAGGGTGGTGGTCTTTATAGTGTGTAGGGTGGTGGTCTTTATAGTGTGTAGGGGGGTGGTCTTTATAGTGTGTAGGGGGGTGGTCTTTATAGTGTGTAGGGTGGTGGTCTTTATAGTGTGTAGGGTGGTGGACTTTATAGTGTGCAGGGTGGTGGTCTTTATAGTGTGTAGGGTGGTGGTCTTTATAGTGTGTAGGGTGGTGGTCTTTATAGTGTGCAGGGTGGTGGACTTTATAGTGTGCAGGGTGGTGGTCTTTATAGTGTGTAGGGTGGTGGTCTTTATAGTGTGTAGGGTGGTGGTCTTTATAGTGTGTAGGGTGGAGGTCTTTATAGTGTGTAGGGTGGTGGTCTTTATAGTGTGTAGGGTGGTGGTCTTTATAGTGTGTAGGGTGGTGGTCTTTATAGTGTGTAGGGTGGTCTTTATAGTGTGTAGGGTGGTCTTTATAGTGTGTAGGGTGGTAGTCTTTATAGTGTGTAGGGTGGTGGTCTTTATAGTGTGTAGGGTGGTGGTCTTTATAGTGTGTAGGGTGGTGGTCTTTATAGTGTGTAGGGTGGTCTTTATAGTGTGTAGGGTGGTCTTTATAGTGTGCAGGGTGGTCTTTATAGTGTGTATGGTGGTCTTTATAGTGTGCAGTGTTTGGACTGAAAGTGTAGTGATGTTTGCATGCTTACTACACCGTGAACAGGAAGTAATGAAGAACCTTGCTTCAGGGTTTTTTCCTCCAATTTGCTGTATTTATTAAACTGCTGGGGGAAAACACGTTCTCAATTGGTTTAGGAAAATGTTTCACCTTACATAATGTAATCATTTCAAGACAACAGAAAAACAACTCTTTACACCCATTTTGAATGGAATTGTCAGTGTTTTATGGTTTTCTTAAATGTCCTTATGTTGGCTGAAGCTACAGTAGCAGGACATTAGTTCTAACATAATGCTGTATATTTTATACTGTGTACCATAGCATCATCCAGTCATGCTTTATATGTGTGTTGTATTGCACGGTCTGTGACCCCCATAAAGTTACCACATCATTCAGAAAGACACACAGAGATCATAAAACAATACCTTCACAATTATCCCACTTCCCCTTTGTATTCTGTACCTTCCACATCCTACCCAACTTCCATTCCTTTAAGCAACCAGGAACATGATAAATATTGTGCCTGGCTTCAGATTGAGTTATTAAAATGCTTATGAAGATTTATGTGTGGCTCTGCGTCTCCAGTTATCCTCTGGGACTCAAGTAAAATACTAGCGGGTGTCACTGTACCCTCGCTGCCTCTCCTCAGGCTTCGCCCCACTGTGTCTGTAGTGGTGTCATTAGGCCCCTCAGGCTTCGCCCCACTGTGTCTGTAGTGGTGTCATTAGGTCCCTCAGGCTTCGCCCCACTGTGTCTGTAGTGGTGTCATTAGGCCCCTCAGGCTTCGCCCCACTGTGTCTGTAGTGGTGATATTAGGTCCCTCAGGCTTCGCCCCACTGTGTCTGTAGTGGTGATATTAGGTCCTCAGGCTTCGCCCCACTGTGTCTGTAGTGGTGATATTAGGTCCATCAGGCTTCGCCCCACTGTGTCTGTAGTGGTGTCATTAGGTCCTCAGGCTTCGCCCCACTGTGTCTGTAGTGGTGATATTAGGTCCATCAGGCTTCGCCCCACTGTGTCTGTAGTGGTGATATTAGGTCCCTCAGGCTTCGCCCCACTGTGTCTGTAGTGGTGATATTAGGTCCCTCAGGCTTCGCCCCACTGTGTCTGTAGTGGTGATATTAGGTCCATCAGGCTTCGCCCCACTGTGTCTGTAGTGGTGTCACTAGGTCCTCAGGCTTCGCCCCACTGTGTCTGTAGTGGTGATATTAGGTCCCTCAGGCTTCGCCCCACTGTGTCTGTAGTGGTGATATTAGGTCCATCAGGCTTCGCCCCACTGTGTCTGTAGTGGTGTCACTAGGCCCCTCAGGCATCGCCCCACTGTGTCTGTAGTGGTGATATTAGGTCCCTCAGGCTTCGCCCCACTGTGTCTGTAGTGGTGTCATTAGGTCCCTCAGGCTTCGCCCCACTGTGTCTGTAGTGGTGATATTAGGTCCTCAGGCTTCGCCCCACTGTGTCTGTAGTGGTGATATTAGGCCCCTCAGGCTTCGCCCCACTGTGTCTGTAGTGGTGATATTAGGTCCTCAGGCTTCGCCCCACTGTGTCTGTAGTGGTGTCATTAGGCCCCTCAGGCTTCGCCCCACTGTGTCTGTAGTGGTGATATTAGGTCCTCAGGCTTCGCCCCACTGTGTCTGTAGTGGTGTCATTAGGCCCCTCAGGCTTCGCCCCACTGTGTCTGTAGTGGTGATATTAGGTCCCTCAGGCTTCGCCCCACTGTGTCTGTAGTGGTGTCATTAGGTCCTCAGGCTTCGCCCCACTGTGTCTGTAGTGGTGATATTAGGTCCCTCAGGCTTCGCCCCACTGTGTCTGTAGTGGTGTCATTAGGTCCTCAGGCTTCGCCCCACTGTGTCTGTAGTGGTGATATTAGGTCCTCAGGCTTCGCCCCACTGTGTCTGTAGTGGTGATATTAGGTCCCTCAGGCTTCGCCCCACTGTGTCTGTAGTGGTGTCATTAGGTCCATCAGGCTTCGCCCCACTGTGTCTGTAGTGGTGATATTAGGTCCATCAGGCTTCGCCCCACTGTGTCTGTAGTGGTGATATTAGGTCCATCAGGCTTCGCCCCACTGTGTCTGTAGTGGTGATATTAGGTCCCTCAGGCTTCGCCCCACTGT
Source organism: Salmo salar (assembly GCF_965601325.2). Taxonomy (NCBI): domain Eukaryota; kingdom Metazoa; phylum Chordata; class Actinopteri; order Salmoniformes; family Salmonidae; genus Salmo; species Salmo salar. The sequence goes on from NC_138295.1 coordinate 93,197,361, forward strand.
GTCTGTAGTGGTGATATTAGGTCCCTCAGGCTTCGCCCCACTGTGTCTGTAGTGGTGATATTAGGTCCCTCAGGCTTCGCCCCACTGTGTCTGTAGTGGTGTCACTAGCTTGTGTTTTCAAGTATATTTGGAGAGAAATA